>NW_027446848.1:0-110589 GCF_038048845.1 Mixophyes fleayi | reverse complement strand
TCATGATTCATGATTCAATTCATGATTCATGATTCATTCATGATTCATGATTCATGATTCAATTCATGATTCATGATTCATGATTCATGAATTGATTCATGATTCATGATTTATGATTCAATTCATGATTCATGATTCAATTCGTGATTCATGATTGGATTTATGATTTATGATTCAATTCATGATTCATAATTCAATTCATAATTCATGGTTCATGAATCTTGATTCAATTCATGGTTCATGAATCTTGATTCAATTCATGATTTATTTCATGATTCGATTCATGATTTATGATTCATGATTCAATTCATGATTCATGATTCGATTCATAATTCATGGTTCATGAATCTTGATTCAATTCATGGCTCATGAATCTTGATTCAATTCATGATTTATTTCATGATTCGATTCATGATTCATGATTCATGATTCAATTCATGATTCATGATTTGATTCATGTTTCATGATTTATGATTCAATTCATGATCCATGATTCATGATTCAATTCATGATTCATGATTAATGATTCGATATATGATCCATGATTCAATTCATGATTAATGATTCAATTCGTGATTCATGATTCAATTCATGATTCATGATTCATTTCATAATTTAATTCATGATTCATTATTCGATTCATGATTTATGATTCGATTCATGATTCATGATTCAATTCTTGATTCATGATTCATGATTCAATTCATGATTCATGATTTATTTCATGATTCAATTCATGGTTCATGATTCAAGTAATGATTCATGATTCGATTCATAAATTCATGATTCATGATTCAATTCATGATTTAATTCATGATTCATGTTTCATGATTCATGATTCGATTCATGTTTCATGATTTATGATTCTATTCATGATTCATGATTCATGATTCAATTCGTGATTCATGATTCAATTCATGATTCATGATTCATTTCATGATTCATTTCATGATTCATGATTCATGATTCAATTCATGATTCATGATTCAATTCATGATTCATGAATCATGATTCAATTCATGATTCAATTCATGATTCATGATTCATTTCATGATTCATGATTCTTAATTCATGATTCAATTCATGATTAATGATTCTATTCATGATTCATGATTCATGATTCAATTCGTGATTCATGATTCAATTCATGATTCATGATTCATTTCATGATTCATTTCATGATTCATGATTCCTGATTCAATTCATGATTCATGATTCGATTCATGATTCATGTTTTAATTCAAGATTCAATTATTGATTTAATTCATAATTCAATTCATGATTCATGATTCAATTCATGATTTATTATTCATGATTCAATGCATGATTCATGATTCATGATTCAATTCATTAATCATGATTCAATTCATGATTCATGATTCATTTCATGATTCATGATTCTTAATTCATGATTCAATTCATGATTAATGATTCTATTCATGATTCATGATTCATGATTCAATTCGTGATTCATGATTCAATTCATGATTCATGATTCATTTCATGATTCATTTCATGATTCATGATTCCTGATTCAATTCATGATTCATGATTCGATTCATGATTCATGTTTTAATTAAAGATTCAATTATTGATTTAATTCATAATTCAATTCATGATTCATGATTCAATTCATGATTTATTATTCATGATTCAATGCATGATTCATGATTCATGATTCGATTCATTAATCATGATTCAATTCATGATTCATGATTCATGATTAAATTCATGATTCGATTCACGATTCATGATTCATGATTCAATTCATGATTCATGATTCAATTCATGATTTATTATTCATGATTCAATTCATGATTCATGATTCGATTTATGATTCATGATTCAATTCATGATTCATGATTCAATTCATGATTCGATTCATGATTCATGATTCATGATTCGATTCATGATTCATGATTCATGATTCGATTCATGATTCATGATTCATTATTCAATTTATGATTCGATTTATGATTCATTATTCAATTCATGATTCATGATTCAATTCATGATTCATGATTCGATTCATGATTCATGATTCGATTCATGATTCATGATTCAATTCATGATTCATGATTTATGATTCAGTTCATGATTCATGATTCAATTCATGATTCATGATTCGATTCATGATTCATGATTCAATTCATGATTCATGATTTATGATTCAATTAATTATTCATGATTTATTTCATGATTCAATTCATGGTTCATGAATCTTGATTCAATTCATGATTTACTTCATGATTCATGAGTCGATTCATGATTTATTATTCATGATTCAATTCATTAGTCATGATTCATGATTCGATTCATGATTCATGATTCGATTTATGATTCATGATTCATGATTCGTTTCATGATTCGATTCTTGATTCATGATTCAATTTGTAAAACATGATTCGTTTCATGATTCATTTCAAGATTCTTCATTCAATTCATGATTCAATTCATGATTCATGATTCATTTCATGATTCATGATTCATGATTCAATTCATGATTCAGATCATAAATCATTTTATGATTTATAATTCATGATTCAATTCATGATTCGTGATTTAATTCATAATTCATGATTCAATTCATGATTCATGATTCAATTCATGATTCATGATTCAATTCATGATTCATGATTCAATTCTTGATTCATGATTCATGATTTGATTCATGATTCAATTCATGATTCATGATTCAATTCTTGATTCATGATTCATGATTTGATTCATGATTCAAGATTAATGATTCATAATTCATGATTTATGATTCAATTCATGATTCATGATTTATTTCATGATTCATGATTCAATTCATGATTCATGATTCGATTCATGATTCAATTCATGATTCGATTCATGATTCATGATTCATGATTCATGATTCAATTCATGATTCATGATTCGATTCATGATTCAATTCATGATTCATGATTCATAATTCACGATTTAAATCATGATTCATGATTCGATTCATGATTCATGATTCAATTCTTGATTCACTATTCATGATTCGATTCATGATTCATGATTCATGATTCATGATTTATGATTTATGATTCAATTCATGATTCATGATTTATTTCATGATTCAATTCATGGTTCATGAATCTTGATTCAATTCATGATTTATTTCATGATTCATGATTCTATTCATGATTCATGATTCAATTCATAATTCATGATTCGATTCATGATTCAATTTATGATTCATGATTTATTTCATGATTCAATTCATGGTTCATGAATCTTGATTCAATACATGATTTATTTCATGATTCATGATTCGATTCATGATTTATTTCATGATTCATGATTCGATTCATGATTCATGATTCAATTCATGATTCATGATTCATTCATGATTCATGATTCATGATTCAATTCATGATTCATGATTCATGATTCATGAATTGATTCATGATTCATGATTTATGATTCAATTCATGATTCATGATTCAATTCGTGATTCATGATTGGATTTATGATTTATGATTCAATTCATGATTCATAATTCAATTCATAATTCATGGTTCATGAATCTTGATTCAATTCATGGTTCATGAATCTTGATTCAATTCATGATTTATTTCATGATTCGATTCATGATTTATGATTCATGATTCAATTCATGATTCATGATTCGATTCATAATTCATGGTTCATGAATCTTGATTCAATTCATGGCTCATGAATCTTGATTCAATTCATGATTTATTTCATGATTCGATTCATGATTCATGATTCATGATTCAATTCATGATTCATGATTTGATTCATGTTTCATGATTTATGATTCAATTCATGATCCATGATTCATGATTCAATTCATGATTCATGATTAATGATTCGATATATGATCCATGATTCAATTCATGATTAATGATTCAATTCGTGATTCATGATTCAATTCATGATTCATGATTCATTTCATAATTTAATTCATGATTCATTATTCGATTCATGATTCATGTTTCAATTCATGATTCAATTATTCAATTCATGATTCATGATTCAATTCACGATTCATGATTCAATTCATGATTCATTATTCATGATTCAATGCATGATTTATGATACATGATTAAATTCATGATTCATGATTCAATTCATTATTCATGATTCATTATTAAATTCATGATTCTATTCACTATTCATGATTCATGATTCATGATTCATGATTCATGATTCATGATTCAATTCATGATTCATGATTCAATTCATTGATCATTATTCATGATTTAATTCATGATTCATGATTCAATTCGTGATTCGATTCATGATTCATGATTCATGATTCGATTCATGATTCATGATTCATGATTCAATTTATGATTCGATTCATGATTCATGATTGATGATTCATGATTCAATTCATGATTCATGATTCAATTCATGATTCATGAATCATGATTCAATTCATGATTCAATTTATGATTCATGATTCAATTCATGATTCATGATTCAATTCATGATTCATGAATCATGATTCAATTCATGATTCATTTCATGATTCATGATTCTTAATTCATGATTCAATTCATGATTAATGATTGATGAATCGATTCATGATTCATGATTCGATTCATGATTCATGATTCGATTCATTATTCATGATTCGATTCATGATTTGATTCATGATTCGATTCATGATTCTTGATTCGAATCATGATTCATGATTCGATTCATAATTCATAATTCATGATTTGATTCATGATTCAAGATTCAATTCATAATTCATGATTTAACTCATGATTCATGTTTTAATTCATGATTCAATTCATGATTCATGTTTTAATTCATGACTCATGATTCAATTCATGATTCAATTTATGATTCATGATTCGATTCATGATTCATGATTCGATTCATGATTCAATTCATGATTCATGATTCATGATTCAATTTATGTTTCATGATTCGATTCATGATTCATGATTCAATTCTTGACTCATGATTCGATTCATGATTCATGATTCATGATTCATGATTCAATTCATGATTCATGATTTATGATTCAATTCATGATTCATGATTTATTTCATGATTCAATTCATGGTTCATGAATCTTGATTTAATTCATGATTTATTTCATGATTCATGATTCATGATTCAAATCATGATTTAATTCATGATTTATTTCATGATTCAATTCATGATTCATGATTAATGATTCGATTCATGATTCATGATTCATGATTCAATTCATGATTCATGATTCATGATTCAATTCATGATTCATGATTCATGATACAATTCATGATTCATGATTCATGATTCATGATTCAATTCATGATTCATGATACAATTCATGATTCATGATTCATGATTCAATTCATGATTCGATTTATGATTCATGATTCAGTTCATGAATCATTATTCGATTCATGATTCATGATTCATGATTCAATTCGTGATTCATGATTAAATTCATGATTCGTTTCATGATTCATTTCAAGATTCTTAATTCAATTCATGATTCAATTCATGATTCATGATTCAATTCATGATTTATGATTCATGATTCAATTAATAAATCATGATTCATGATTCAATTAATGATTCGATTCATGATTCAATTCATGATTCGATTTTTGATTCATTATTCATGATTCATGATTCAATTCATGATTCATGATTCAGTTCATGATTCATGATTCATGATTCAATTCATGATTCATGATTCATGATTCAGTTCATGATTCATGATTCATGATTCAATTCATGATTTGATTCATTATTCATGATTCATGATTCATGATTCGATTCATGATTCGATTCATGATTCATGATTCATGATTCATGATTCAATTCATGATTCATGATTCAATTCATGATTTATGATTCGATTCATGATTCATGATTCAATTCTTGATTCATGATTCATGATTCGATTCATGATTTATGATTCATGATTTATGATTCAATTCATGATTCATGATTTATTTCATGATTCAATTCATGGTTCATGATTCAATTAATGATTCATGATTCGATTCATAAATTCATGATTCATGATTCAATTCATGATTCAATTCATGATTCATGTGTCATGATTCATGATTCGATTCATGTTTCATGATTTATGATTCAATTCATGATTCATGATTCAATTCGTGATTCATGATTCAATTCATGATTCATAATTCATTTCATGATTCATTTCATGATTCATGATTCCTGATTCAATTCATGATTCATGATTCGATTCATGATTCATGTTTTAATTCAAGATTCAATTATTGATTCAATTCATAATTCAATTCATGATTCATGATTCAATTCATGATTTATTATTCATGATTCAATGCATGATTCATGATTCATGATTCGATTCATAATTCATGATTCAATTCATGATTCATGATTCATGATTAAATTCATGATTCGATTCACGATTCATGATTCAATTCATAATTCATGGTTCATGAATCTTGATTCAATTCATGGTTCATGAATCTTGATTCAATTCATGATTTATTTCATGATTCGATTCATGATTTATGATTCATGATTCAATTCATGATTCATGATTCGATTCATAATTCATGGTTCATGAATCTTGATTCAATTCATGGTTCATGAATCTTGATTCAATTCATGATTTATTTCATGATTCGATTCATGATTTATGATTCATGATTCAATTCATGATTCATGATTTGATTCATGTTTCATGATTTATGATTCAATTCATGATTAATGATTCAATTCGTGATTCATGATTCAATTCATGATTCATGATTCATTTCATGATTCAATTCATGATTCATTATTCGATTCATGATTCATGTTTCAATTCATGATTCAATTATTCAATTCATGATTCATGATTCAATTCATGATTCATGATTCAATTCATGATTCATTATTCATGATTCAATGCATGATTCATGATACATGATTAAATTCATGATTCATGATTTAATTCATTATTCATGATTCATTATTAAATTCATGATTCTATTCACTATTCATGATTCATGATTCATGATTCATGATTCATGATTCATGATTCAATTCATGATTCATGATTCAATTCATGATTCATGATTCAATTCATGATTCATGATTCAATTCATGATTCGATTCATGATTCATGATTCATGATTCATGATTCGATTCATGATTCATGATTCATGATTCAATTTATGATTCGATTCATGATTCATGATTGATGATTCATGATTCAATTCATGATTCATGATTCAATTCATGATTCATGAATCATGATTCAATTCATGATTCAATTCATGATTCATGATTCAATTCATGATTCATGATTCAATTCATGATTCATGATTCAATTCATGATTCATGAATCATGATTCAATTCATGATTCAATTCATGATTCATTATTCATTTCATGATTCATGATTCTTAATTCATGATTCAATTCATGATTAATGATTGATGAATCGATTCATGATTCATGATTCGATTCATGATTCATGATTCGATTCATTATTCATGATTCGATTCATGATTCGATTCATGATTCGATTCATGATTCATGATTAATGATTCAATTCATGATTCATGATTAATGATTCGATATATGATCCATGATTCAATTCATGATTAATGATTCAATTCGTGATTCATGATTCAATTCATGATTCATGATTCATTTCATAATTTAATTCATGATTCATTATTCGATTCATGATTCATGTTTCAATTCATGATTCAATTATTCAATTCATGATTCATGATTCAATTCATGATTCATGATTCAATTCATGATTCATTATTCATGATTCAATGCATGATTCATGATACATGATTAAATTCATGATTCATGATTCAATTCATTATTCATGATTCATTATTAAATTCATGATTCTATTCACTATTCATGATTCATGATTCATGATTCATGATTCATGATTCATGATTCAATTCATGATTCATGATTCAATTCATTGATCATGATTCATGATTTAATTCATGATTCATGATTCAATTCGTGATTCGATTCATGATTCATGATTCATGATTCGATTCATGATTCATGATTGATGATTCATGATTCAATTCATGATTCATGATTCATGATTGATGATTCATGATTCAATTCATGATTCATGATTCAATTCATGATTCATGAATCATGATTCAATTCATGATTCAATTCATGATTCATGATTCAATTCATGATTCATGATTCAATTCATGATTCATGAATCATGATTCAATTCATGATTCATTTCATGATTCATGATTCTTAATTCATGATTCAATTCATGATTAATGATTGATGAATCGATTCATGATTCATGATTCGATTCATGATTCATGATTCGATTCATTATTCATGATTCGATTCATGATTCGATTCATGATTCGATTCATGATTCTTGATTCGAATCATGATTCATGATTCGATTCATAATTCATAATTCATGATTTGATTCATGATTCAAGATTCAATTCATAATTCATGATTCATGATTTAACTCATGATTCATGTTTTAATTCATGATTCAATTCATGATTCATGTTTTAATTCATGACTCATGATTCAATTCATGATTCAATTTATGATTCATGATTTGATTCATGATTCATGATTCGATTCATGATTCAATTCATGATTCATGATTCAATTTATGTTTCATGATTCGATTCATGATTCATGATTCAATTCTTGACTCATGATTCGATTCATGATTCATGATTCATGATTCATGATTCAATTCATGATTCATGATTTATGATTCAATTCATGATTCATGATTTATTTCATGATTCAATTCATGGTTCATGAATCTTGATTTAATTCATGATTTATTTCATGATTCATGATTCATGATTCAATTCATGATTCAATTCATGATTTATTTCATGATTCAATTCATGATTCATGATTAATGATTCGATTCATGATTCATGATTCATGATTCAATTCATGATTCATGATTCATGATTCAATTCATGATTCATGATTCATGATACAATTCATGATTCATGATTCATGATTCAATTCATGATTCATGATACAATTCATGATTCATGATTCATGATTCAATTCATGATTCGATTTATGATTCATGATTCAGTTCATGAATCATTATTCAATTCATGATTCATGATTCATGATTCAATTCGTAATTCATGATTAAATTCATGATTCGTTTCATGATTCATTTCAAGATTCTTAATTCAATTCATGATTCAATTCATGATTCATGATTCAATTCATGATTTATGATTCATGATTCAATTAATAAATCATGATTCATGATTCAATTAATGATTCGATTCATGATTCAATTCATGATTCGATTTATGATTCATTATTCATGATTCATGATTCAATTCATGATTCATGATTCAGTTCATGATTCATGATTCATGATTCAATTCATGATTCATGATTCATGATTCAATTCATGATTCATGATTCATGATTCAATTCATGATTTGATTCATTATTCATGATTCATGATTCATGATTCGATTCATGATTCGATTCATGATTCATGATTCATGATTCATGATTCAATTCATGATTCATGACTCAATTCATGATTTATGATTCGATTCATGATTCATGATTCAATTCTTGATTCATGATTCATGATTCGATTCATGATTTATGATTCATGATTTATTTCATGATTCAATTCATGGTTCATGATTCAAATAATGATTCATGATTCGATTCATAAATTCATGATTCATGATTCAATTCATGATTCAATTCATGATTCATGTGTCATGATTCATGATTCGATTCATGTTTCATGATTTATGATTCAATTCATGATTCATGATTCATGATTCAATTCGTGATTCATGATTCAATTCATGATTCATAATTCATTTCATGATTCATTTCATGATTCATGATTCCTGATTCAATTCGTGATTCATGATTCAATTCATGATTCATAATTCATTTCATGATTCAATTCATGATTTATTATTCATGATTCAATGCATGATTCATGATTCATGATTCGATTCATAATTCATGATTCAATTCATGATTCATGATTCATGATTAAATTCATGATTCGATTCACGATTCATGATTCAATTCATAATTCATGGTTCATGAATCTTGATTCAATTCATGGTTCATGAATCTTGATTCAATTCATGATTTATTTCATGATTCGATTCATGATTTATGATTCATGATTCAATTCATGATTCATGATTCGATTCATAATTCATGGTTCATGAATCTTGATTCAATTCATGGTTCATGAATCTTGATTCAATTCATGATTTATTTCATGATTCGATTCATGATTTATGATTCATGATTCAATTCATGATTCATGATTTGATTCATGTTTCATGATTTATGATTCAATTCATGATCCATGATTCATGATTCAATTCATGATTCATGATTAATGATTCGATATATGATCCATGATTCAATTCATGATTAATGATTCAATTCGTGATTCATGATTCAATTCATGATTCATGATTCATTTCATGATTCAATTCATGATTCATTATTCGATTCATGATTCATGTTTCAATTCATGATTCAATTATTCAATTCATGATTCATGATTCAATTCATGATTCATTATTCATGATTCAATGCATGATTCATGATACATGATTAAATTCATGATTCATGATTTAATTCATTATTCATGATTCATTATTAAATTCATGATTCTATTCACTATTCATGATTCATGATTCATGATTCATGATTCATGATTCATGATTCAATTCATGATTCATGATTCAATTCATGATTCATGATTCATGATTCAATTCATGATTCATGATTCAATTCATGATTCGATTCATGATTCATGATTCATGATTCATGATTCAATTTATGATTCATGATTCATGATTCAATTTATGATTCGATTCATGATTCATGATTGATGATTCATGATTCAATTCATGATTCATGATTCATTTCATGATTCATGAATCATGATTCAATTCATGATTCAATTCATGATTCATGATTCAATTCATGGTTCATGATTCAATTCATGATTCATGATTCAATTCATGATTCATGAATCATGATTCAATTCATGATTCAATTCATGATTCATGATTCATTTCATGATTCATGATTCTTAATTCATGATTCAATTCATGATTAATGATTGATGAATCGATTCATGATTCATGATTCGATTCTTGATTCATGATTCGATTCATTATTCATGATTCGATTCATGATTCGATTCATGATTCGATTCATGATTCTTGATT
The DNA here is from genome assembly GCF_038048845.1 of Mixophyes fleayi. Classification (NCBI taxonomy): domain Eukaryota; kingdom Metazoa; phylum Chordata; class Amphibia; order Anura; family Limnodynastidae; genus Mixophyes; species Mixophyes fleayi. Next base: position 99,377 of record NW_027446848.1, on the reverse strand, counting down.
CGAATCATGATTCATGATTCGATTCATAATTCATAATTCATGATTTGATTCATGATTCAAGATTCAATTCATAATTCATGATTCATGATTTAACTCATGATTCATGTTTTAATTCATGACTCAATTCATGATTCATGTTTTAATTCATGACTCATGATTCAATTCATGATTCAATTTATGATTCATGATTCGATTCATGATTCATGATTTAACTCATGATTCATGTTTTAATTCATGACTCAATTCATGATTCATGTTTTAATTCATGACTCATGATTCAATTCATGATTCAATTTATGATTCATGATTCGATTCATGATTCATGATTCGATTCATGATTCAATTCATGATTCATGATTCATGATTCAATTTATGTTTCATGATTCGATTCATGATTCATGATTCAATTCTTGACTCATGATTCGATTCATGATTCATGATTCATGATTCATGATTCAATTCATGATTCATGATTTATGATTCAATTCATGATTCATGATTTATTTCATGATTCAATTCATGGTTCATGAATCTTGATTTAATTCATGATTTATTTCATGATTCATGATTCATGATTCAATTCATGATTCAATTCATGATTTATTTCATGATTCAATTCATGATTCATGATTCATGATTCGATTCATGATTCATGATTCATGATTCAATTCATGATTCATGATTTATGATTCAATTCATGATTCATGATACAATTCATGATTCATGATTCATGATTCAATTCATGATTCGATTTATGATTCATGATTCAGTTCATGAATCATTATTCGATTCATGATTCATGATTCATAATTCAATTCGTGATTCATGATTAAATTCATGATTCGTTTCATGATTCATTTCAAGATTCTTAATTCAATTCATGATTCAATTCATGATTCATGATTCAATTCATGATTTATGATTCATGATTCAATTAATAAATCATGATTCATGATTCAATTCATGAATCATGATTCATGATTCAATTAATGATTCGATTCATGATTCAATTCATGATTCGATTTATGATTCATTATTCATGATTCATGATTCAATTCATGATTCATGATTCAGTTCATGATTCATGATTCATGATTCAATTCATGATTCATGATTCAATTCATGATTCATGATTCAAGATTCAATTCATGATTTGATTCATTATTCATGATTCATGATTCATGATTCGATTCATGATTCGATTCATGATTCATGATTCATGATTCATGATTCATGATTCAATTCATGATTCATGATTCAATTCATGATTTATGATTCGATTCATGATTCATGATTCAATTCTTGATTCATGATTCATGATTCGATTCATGATTTATGATTCATGATTCAATTCTTGATTCATGATTCATGATTCGATTCATGATTTATGATTCATGATTTATGATTCAATTCATGATTCATGATTTATTTCATGATTCAATTCATGGTTCATGATTCAATTAATGATTCATGATTCGATTCATAAATTCATGATTCATGATTCAATTCATGATTCAATTCATGATTCATGTTTCATGATTCATGATTCGATTCATGTTTCATGATTTATGATTCAATTCATGATTCATGATTCATGATTCAATTCGTGATTCATGATTCAATTCATGATTCATGATTCATTTCATGATTCATTTCATGATTCATGATTCCTGATTCAATTCATGATTCATGATTCGATTCATAATTCATGTTTTAATTCAAGATTCAATTATTGATTCAATTCATAATTCAATTCATGATTCATGATTCAATTCATGATTTATTATTCATCATTCGATGCATGATTCATGATTCGATTCATGATTCATGATTCAATTCATGATTCATGATTCAATTCATGATTTATTATTCATCATTCGATGCATGATTCATGATTCGATTCATGATTCATGATTCAATTCATGATTCATGATTCATGAATAAATTCATGATTCGATTCACGATTCATGAGTCATGATTCAATTCATGATTCATGATTCAATTCATGATTCATGATTCATGATTCAATTCATGATTCATGATTCATGATTCGATTTATGATTCATGATTCAATTCATGATTCATGATTCATGATTCAATTCATGATTCGATTCATGATTCATGATTCATGATTCGATTCATGATTCATGATTCGATTCATGATTCATGATTCATGATTCAATTTATGATTCGATTCATGATTCATTATTCATGATTCATGATTCATTATTCAATTCATGATTCATGATTCAATTCATGATTCATGATTTGATTCATGATTCATGATTCAATTCATGATTCATGATTTATGATTCAGTTCATGATTCATGATTAAATTTATGATTCATGATTCGATTCATGATTCATGATTCAATTCATGATTCATGATTTATGATTCAATTAATTATTCATGATTTATTTCATGATTCAATTCATGGTTCATGAATCTTGATTCAATTCATGATTTATTTCATGATTCATTAGTCGATTTATGATTTATTATTCATGATTCAATTCATTAGTCATGATTCATGATTCGATTCATGATTCATGATTCTTGATTCAATTTATGATTCGATTTATGATTCATGATTCGAATTATGATTAATGATTCATGATTCAATTCATTATTCATGATCCATGATTCAACTCATGATTCATGATTCGATTTATGATTCTTGATTCATGATTCAACTCATGATTTGATTCATGATTCATGATTCAATTCGTGATTCATGATTAAATTCATGATTTATGATTCGTTTCATGATTCATTTCAAGATTCTTGATTCAATTCATGATTCAAATTATGATTCATGATTCATTTCATGATTTATGATTCATGATTCAATTCATGATTCAGATCATGATTCATTTTATGATTCATAATTCATGATTCAATTCATGATTCAATTCATGATTCAATTCATGATTCATGATGCATGATTCAATTAATGATTCATGATTCATGATTCGATTCATGATTCAATTCATGATTCATGATTCATGATTCAATTCATGATTCATGATTCATGATTTGATTCATGATTCATGACTCAAGATTCAATTCATGATTCATGATTCATGATTCAATTCATAATTCAATTCATGATTCGATTCATGATTCATGATTCATGATTTGATTCATGATTCATGACTCAAGATTCAATTCATGATTCATGATTCATGATTCAATTCATAATTCATGATTCATGATTCAATTCATGAATCATGATTCGATTCATTATTTATGATTCATGAATCAATTCGTGATTCATGATTCAATTCGTGATTCATGATTCATTTCATGATTCATTTCATGATTCATTTCATGATTCATGATTCATTTCTTGATTCATTATTCATGATTCAATTCATGATTCAGATCATGTTCATTTTATGATCCATAATTCATGATTCAATTCATGATTCAATAAATGATTCATGATTCATGATTCAATTCATGATTCATGATTCATGATTCAATTCATGATTCATGATTCATGATTCGATTCATGATTCATGATTCAATTCATGATTCATGATTCATTATTCAATTCATGATTCATGATTCGATTTATGATTCGATTCATGATTCATGATTCAATTCTTGATTCATGATTCATGATTCGATTCATGATTTATGATTCATGATTTATGATTCAATTCATGATTCATGATTTATTTCATGATTCAATTCATGGTTCATGATTCAATTAATGATTCATGATTCGATTCATAAATTCATGATTCATGATTCAATTCATGATTCAATTCATGATTCATGTTTCATGATTCATGATTCGATTCATGTTTCATGATTTATGATTCAATTCATGATTCATGATTCATGATTTAATTCGTGATTCATGATTCAATTCATGATTCATGATTCATTTCATGATTCATTTCATGATTCATGATTCCTGATTCAATTCATGATTCATGATTCGATTCATGATTCATGTTTTAATTCAAGATTCAATTATTGATTCAATTCATAATTCAATTCATGATTCATGATTCAATTCATGATTTATTATTCATGATTCAATGCATGATTCATGATTCATGATTCGATTCATGATTCATGATTCAATTCATGATTCATGATTCATGAATAAATTCATGATTCGATTCACGATTCATGATTCATGATTCAATTCATGATTCATGATTCAATTCATGATTCATGATTCATGATTCAATTCATGATTCATGATTCATGATTCGATTTATGATTCATGATTCAATTCATGATTCATGATTCATGATTCAATTCATGATTCGATTCATGATTCATGATTCATGATTCGATTCATGATTCATGATTCATGATTCGATTCATGATTCATGATTCATGATTCAATTTATGATTCGATTCATGATTCATTATTCATGATTCATGATTCATTATTCAATTCATGATTCATGATTCAATTCATGATTCATGATTCAATTCATGATTCATGATTCGATTCATGATTCATGATTCAATTCATGATTCATGATTTATGATTCAGTTCATGATTCATGATTAAATTTATGATTCATGATTCGATTCATGATTCATGATTCAATTCATGATTCATGATTTATGATTCAATTAATTATTCATGATTTATTTCATGATTCAATTCATGGTTCATGAATCTTGATTCAATTCATGATTTATTTCATGATTCATGAGTCGATTTATGATTTATTATTCATGATTCAATTCATTAGTCATGATTCATGATTCGATTCATGATTCATGCTTCTTGATTCAATTTATGATTCGATTTATGATTCATGATTCGAATTATGATTCATGATTCATGATTCAATTCATTATTCATGATCCATGATTCAACTCAGGATTCATGATTCATGATTCGATTTATGATTCTTGATTCATGATTCAACTCATGATTTGATTCATGATTCATGATTCAATTCGTGATTCATGATTAAATTCATGATTTATGATTCGTTTCATGATTCATTTCAAGATTCTTGATTCAATTCATGATTCAAATTATGATTCATGATTCATTTCATGATTTATGATTCATGATTCAATTCATGATTCAGATCATGATTCATTTTATGATTCACAATTCATGATTCAATTCATGATTCAATTCATGATTCAATTCATGATTCATGATGCATGATTCAATTAATGATTCATGATTCATGATTCGATTCATGATTCAATTCATGATTCATGATTCATGATTCAATTCATGATTCAATTCATAATTCAATTCATGATTCGATTCATGATTCATGATTCATGATTTGATTCATGATTTATGACTCAAGATTCAATTCATGATTCATGATTCATGATTCAATTCATGAATCATGATTCGATTCATTATTTATGATTCATGAATCAATTCGTGATTCATGATTCAATTCGTGATTCATGATTCAATTCATGATTCAGATCATGTTCATTTTATGATCCATAATTCATGATTCAATTCATGATTCAATAAATGATTCTTGATTCATGATTCAATTCATGATTCATGATTCATGATTCATGATTCATGATTCAATTCATGATTCATGATTCATGATTCGATTCATGATTCATGATTCAATTCATGATTCATGATTCATGATTCAATTCATGATTCATGATTCGATTTATGATTCGTGATTAATGATTCAACTCATGATTCGATTCATGATTCATGATTTAATTCGTGATTCATGATTAAATTCATGATTCATGATTCGTTTCATGATTTATTTCAAGATTCTTGATTCAATTCATGATTCAATTCATGATTCATGATTCATTTAATGATTCATGATTCATGATTCAATCCATGATTCAGATCATAAATCATTTTATGATTCATAATTCATGATTCAATTCATGATTCATGATTTAATTCATAATTCAATTCTTGATTCAAGATGCATGATTCGATTAATGATTCATGATTCATGATTCATGATTTATAATTCATGATTTATGATTCAATTCATGATTCAAGATTTATTTCATGATTCAATTCATGGTTCATGAATCTTGATTCAATTCATGATTTATTTCATGATTCATGATTCTATTCATGATTCATGATTCAATTCATGATTCATGATTCGATTCATGATTCAATTCATGATTCATGATTCATGATTCACGATTTAAATCATGATGCATGATTCGATTCATGAATCATGATTCAATTCTTGATTCATGATTCATGATTCGATTCATGATTCATAATTCATGATTCATGATTCATGATTCATGATTTATGATTCAATGCACGATTAATGATTTATTTCATGATTCAATTCATGGTTCATGAATCTTGATTCAATTCATGATTTATTTCATGATTCATGATTCTATTCATGATTCATGATTCAATTCATGATTCATGATTCGATTCATGATTCAATTCATGATTCATGATTTATTTCATGATTCAATTCATGGTTCATGAATCTTGATTCAATACATGATTTATTTCATGATTCATGATTCGATTCATGATTCATGATTCAATTCATGATTTATGATTTGATTCATGATTCATGATTCATGATTCAATTCATGATTCATGATTCATGATTCATGATTCGATTCATGATTCATGATTTATGATTCAATTCATGATTCATGATTCACTTCATTATTCATGATTCATGATTGGATTTATGATTTATGATTCAATTCATGATTCATGAATAAATTCGTGATTCATGATTCATTTCAAGATTCATGATTCATGATTCAATTCATAATTCATGATTTATTTCATGATTCAATTCATGGTTCATGAATCTTGATTCAATTCATGATTTATTTCATGATTCATGATTCGATTCATGATTCATGATTCAATTCATGATTCATGATTCATGATTCGATTCATGATTCATGATTCAATTCATGATTCATGATTCGATTTATGATTCATGATTCATGATTCAATTCATGATTCATGATACATGATTCAATTTATGATTCATGATTCATGATTCAACTCATGATTCGATTCATGATTTATGATTCAATTCGTGATTCATGATTAAATTCATGATTCATGATTCGTTTCATGATTCATTTCAAGATTCTTGATTCAATTCATGATTCAATTCATGATTCATGATTCATTTCATGATTCATGATTCAATTCATGATTCAGATCATAAATCATTTTATGATTCATAATTCATGATTCAATTCATGATTCATGATTTAATTCATAATTCATGATTCAATTCATGATTCATGATTCAATTCATGATTCAATTCATTATTTATGATTCATGATTCATGATTCAATTCATGATTCATGATTCATGATTCACGATTTAAATCATGATTCATGATTCGATTCATGATTCATGATTCAATTCTTGATACATGATTCATGATTCGATTCATGACTCATGATTCATGATTCATGATTCATGATTCATAATTCATGATTTATGATTCAATTCATGATTCATGATTTATTTCATGATTCAATTAATGGTTCATGAATCTTGATTCAATTCATGATTTATTTCATGATTCATGTTTCTATTCATGATTCATGATTCGATTCATGATTCAATTCATGATTCATGATTCATGATTAACGATTTAAATCATGATTCATGATTCAATTCATTATTCGTGATTCAATTCTTGATTCATGATTCATGATTCGATTCATTATTCATGATTCATGATTCATGATTTATGATTCAATTCATGATTCATGATTTATTTCATGATTCAATTCACGGTTCATGAATCTTGATTCAATTCATGATTTATTTCATGATTTATGATTCTATTCATGATTCATGATTCAATTCATGATTAATGATTCGATTCATGATTCAATTCATGATTCATGATTTATTTCATGATTCAATTCATGGTTCATGAACCTTGATTCAATACATGATTTATTTCATGATTCATGATTCGATTCATGATTCATGATTCAATTCATGATTCATGATTCGATTCATGATTGATGATTCATGATTCAATTCATGATTCATGATTCATGATTCGATTCATGATTCATGATTTATGATTCAATTCATGATTCATGATTCAATTCATTAATCATGATTCATGATTGGATTTATGATTTATGATTCAATTCATGATTCATGATTCATTTCAAGATTCGTGATTCATGATTCAATTCATAATTCATGATTTATTTCATGATTCAATTCATGGTTCATGAATCTTGATTCAATTCATGATTTATTTCATGATTCATGATTCGATTCATGATTCATGATTCATGATTCAATTCATGATTCATGATTCGATTCATGTTTCATGATTTATGATTCAGTTCATGATTCATGTTTCATGATTCAATTCATGATTCATGATTAATGATTCGATATATGATCCATGATTCAATTCATGATTCATGATTCAATTCGTGATGCATGATTCAATTTATGATTCATGATTCATTTCATGATTCATTTCATGATTCATTTCATGATTCCTGATTCAATTCATGATTCATGATTCGATTCATGATTCATGTTTCAATTCATGATTCAATTATTGATTCAATTCATAATTCAATTCATGATTCATGATTCAGTTCATGATTCATTATTCATGATTCAATGCATGATTCATGATACATGATTCGATTCATGATTCATGATTCAATTCATGATTCATGATTCATTTCATGATTCATGATTCAATTCATGATTCAGATCATAAATCATTTTATGATTCATAATTCATGATTCAATTCATGATTCATGATTTAATTCATAATTCATGATTCAATTCATGATTCATGATTCAATTCATGATTCAATTCATTATTTATGATTCATGATTCATGATTCAATTCATGATTCATGATTCATGATTCACGATTTAAATCATGATTCATGATTCGATTCATGATTCATGATTCAATTCTTGATACATGATTCATGATTCGATTCATGACTCATGATTCATGATTCATGATTCATGATTCATAATTCATGATTTATGATTCAATTCATGATTCATGATTTATTTCATGATTCAATTAATGGTTCATGAATCTTGATTCAATTCATGATTTATTTCATGATTCATGTTTCTATTCATGATTCATGATTCGATTCATGATTCAATTCATGATTCATGATTCATGATTAACGATTTAAATCATGATTCATGATTCAATTCATTATTCGTGATTCAATTCTTGATTCATGATTCATGATTCGATTCATTATTCATGATTCATGATTCATGATTTATGATTCAATTCATGATTCATGATTTATTTCATGATTCAATTCACGGTTCATGAATCTTGATTCAATTCATGATTTATTTCATGATTTATGATTCTATTCATGATTCATGATTCAATTCATGATTAATGATTCGATTCATGATTCAATTCATGATTCATGATTTATTTCATGATTCAATTCATGGTTCATGAACCTTGATTCAATACATGATTTATTTCATGATTCATGATTCGATTCATGATTCATGATTCAATTCATGATTCATGATTCGATTCATGATTGATGATTCATGATTCAATTCATGATTCATGATTCATGATTCGATTCATGATTCATGATTTATGATTCAATTCATGATTCATGATTCAATTCATTAATCATGATTCATGATTGGATTTATGATTTATGATTCAATTCATGATTCATGATTCATTTCAAGATTCGTGATTCATGATTCAATTCATAATTCATGATTTATTTCATGATTCAATTCATGGTTCATGAATCTTGATTCAATTCATGATTTATTTCATGATTCATGATTCGATTCATGATTCATGATTCATGATTCAATTCATAATTCATGATTCGATTCATGTTTCATGATTTATGATTCAGTTCATGATTCATGTTTCATGATTCAATTCATGATTCATGATTAATGATTCGATATATGATCCATGATTCAATTCATGATTCATGATTCAATTCGTGATGCATGATTCAATTTATGATTCATGATTCATTTCATGATTCATTTCATGATTCATTTCATGATTCCTGATTCAATTCATGATTCATGATTCGATTCATGATTCATGTTTCAATTCATGATGCAATTATTGATTCAATTCATAATTCAATTCATGATTCATGATTCAGTTCATGATTCATTATTCATGATTCAATGCATGATTCATGATACATGATTCGATTCATGATTCATGATTCAATTCATGATTCATGATTCATGATTAAATTCATGATTCGATTCACTATTCATGATTCATGATTCATGATTCATGATTCAATTCATGATTCATGATTCAATTCATGAATCATGATTCATTATTCAATTCATGATTAATGATTCATGATTCGATTTATGATTCATGATTCGATTCATGATTAATGATTCGATTCATGATTCGATTCATGATTCGATTCATGATTCTTGATTCGAATCATGATTCATGATTCGATTCATAATTCATAATTCATGATTTGATTCATGATTCATGTTTTAATTCATGATTCAATTCATGATTCATGATTCGATTCATGATTCATGATTCATGATTCAATTTATGATTCGATTCATGATTCATGATTCATGATTCATGATTCATGATTCAATTCATGATTCATGATTCAATTCATGATTCATGAATCATGATTCAATTCATGATTCAATTCATGATTCATGATTCAATTCATGAATCATGATTCAATTTATGATTCATGATTCGATTCATGATTTATGATTCATGATTCAACTCATGATTCATGATTCATGATTCGATTTATGATTCATGATTCAATTCATGAATCATAATTCGATTCATGATTCATAATTCATGATTAAATTCGTGATTCATGATTAAATTCAAAATTCATGATTCGTTTCATGATTCATTTCAAGATTCTTAATTGAATTCATGATTCAAATCATGATTAATGATTCATGATTCAATTAATAAATCATGATTCATGATTCAATTCATGATTCATGATTCATGATTTATGATTCAATTCATGATTCATGATTTATTTCATGATTCAATTCATGGTTCATGAATCTTGATTCAATTAATGATTTATTTCATGATTCATGATTTGATTCATGAATCTATTCATGATTCATGATTCAATTAATGATTCATAATTCGATTCATAAATTCATGATTCATGATTCAATTCATGATTCAATTCATAATTCATGATTCATGATTCATGATTCGATTCATGTTTCATAATTTATGATTCAATTCATGATTCATGATTCCTGATTCAATTCATGATTCATGATTCGATTCATGATTCATGTTTCAATTCATGATTCAATTATTGATTCAATTCATAATTCAATTCATGATTCATGATTCAATTCATGAATCGTTATTCATGATTCAATGCATGATTTATAATTCATGATTTGATTCATGATTCATGATTCAATTCATGATTCATGAATAAATTCATGATTTGATTCACGATTCATGATTCATGATTTGATTCATGATTCATGATTCAATTCATGATTCATGAATAAATTCATGATTCGATTCACGATTCATGATTCAATTCATGATTCATGATTCATGGTTCAATTCATGATTCATGATTCATGATTCATGATTCATGATTCGATTTATGATTCATGATTCAATTCATGATTCATGACCCAATTCATGATTCGATTCATGATTCATGATTCAATTCATGATTCATGATTCATGATTCGATTTATGATTCATGATTCAATTCATGATTCATTATTCATGACTCAATTCATGATTTGATTCATGATTCATGATTCATGATTCGATTCATGATTCATGATTCAATTTATGATTCGATTCATGATTCATGATTCATGAATTATGATTCATGATTCATGATTCAATTCATGATTCATTATTCAATTCATGATTCATGATTCAATTCATGATCCATGAATCATGATTCAATTCATGATTCAATTCATGATTCATGATTCAATTCATGATTCATGAATTATGATTCATGATTCATGATTCAATTCATGATTCATGATTCAATTCATGATTCATGATTCAATTTATGATTCGATTCATGATTCAATTCATGATTCATGATTCATGATTCATGATTCAATTCATGATTCATGAATCATGATTCAATTCATGATTCAATTCATGATTCATGATTCAATTCATGATTCATGATTCAATTTATGATTCGATTCATGATTCAATTCATGATTCATGATTCATGATTCATGACTCAATTCATGATTCGATTCATGATTCATGATTCATGATTCGATTCATGATTCATGATTCATGATTTAATTTATGATTCGATTCATGATTCATGATTCGATTTATGATTCATGATTCAGTTCATGAATCATGATTCGATTCATGATTCATGATTCATGATTCAATTCATGATTCATGAGTCAATTCATGATTCATGATTCAATTCATGATTCATGATTCATTTCATGATTCATTTCATGATTCTTGATTCAATTAATGATTCATGATTTATTTCTTGATTCATGATTCATGATTCAATTCATGATTCAGATCATGATTCATTTTATGATTCATAATTCATGATTCAATTCATGATTCAATTCATGATTCATGATTCATGATTCAATTAATGATTCATGATTCATGATTCGATTCATGATTCATGATTCGATTCATGATTCATGATTCAATTCATGATTCATGATTCATGATTCAATTCATGATTCATGATTCATGATACAATTCATGATTCATGATTCATGGTTCAATTCATGAATCATGATTTGATTAATGATTCATGATTCATGATTCAATTCGGGGATTCATGATTCAATTCGTGATTCATGATTCATGATTTGATTCATGATTCGATTCATGATTCATGATTCATGATTTGATTCATGATTCATGATTCGAATCATGATTCATGATTCGATTCATGATTCATGATTCATGATTTATGATTCAATTCATGATTCATGATTTATTTCATGATTCAATTCATGGTTCATTAATCTTGATTCGATTCATGATTTATTTCATGATTCATGATTCGATTCATGATTCATGATTCAATTCATGATTCATGATTCGATTCATGATTCATGATTTAATTCATGATTCATGATTCATGATTCATAATTCATGATTCGATTCATGATTCATGATTTATGATTCAATTCATTATTCATGATTCAATTCATGATTCATGATTCATGATTGGATTTATGATTTATGATTCAATTCATGATTCATGATTCAATTCGTGATTCATGATTCATTTCATGATTCATGATTCATGATTTATTCATGATTCATGATTTATTTCATGATTCAATTCATGGTTCATGAATCTTGATTCAATTCATGATTTATTTCATGATTCATGATTCGATTCATGATTCATGATTCATGATTCAATTCATGATTCATGATTCAATTAATGATTCATGATTCGATTCATAAATTCATGATTCATGATTCATGATTCATGATTCGATTCATGTTTCATGATTTATGATTCAAATCATGATTCATGATTCATGATTCAATTCATGATTCATGATTAATGATTCGATATATGATCCATGATTCAATTCATAATTCATGATTCAATTCGTGATTCATGATTCAATTCATGATTCATGATTCTTTTTATGATTCATTTCATGATTCATGATTCCTGATTCAATTCATGATTCATGATTCGATTCATGATTCATGTTTCAATTCATGATTCAATTATTGATTCAATTCATAATTCAATTCATGATTCATGATTCAATTCATGATTCATTATTCATGATTCAATGCATGATTCATGATTCATGATTCGATTTATGATTCATGATTCAATTCATGATTCATGATTCATGATTCAATTCATGATTCATGATTCATGATTAAATTCATGATTCATGATTAAATTCATAATTCGATTCAAGATTCATGATTCATGATTCATGATTCATGATTCATGATTCAATTGATGATTCATGACTCAATTCATGATTCATGATTCAATTCATGATTCATGATTCATGATTCGATTTATGATTCATGATTCAATTCATGATTCATGATTCATGATTTAATTCATAATTCATGATTCATGATTCATAATTCATGATTCGATTCATGATTCATGATTTATGATTCAATTCATTATTCATGATTCAATTCATGATTCATGATTCATGATTGGATTTATGATTTATGATTCAATTCATGATTCATGATTCAATTCGTGATTCATGATTCATTTCATGCTTCATGATTAATGATTTATTCATGATTCATGATTTATTTCATGATTCATGATTCGATTCATGATTCATGATTCAATTCATGATTCATGATTCAATTCATGATTCATGATTCGATTCATGATTCATGATTCATGATTCAATTCATGATTCATGATTCAATTAATGATTCATGATTCGATTCATAAATTCATGATTCATGATTAAATTCATGATTCAATTCATGATTCATGATTCATGATTCATGATTCGATTCATGTTTCATGATTTATGATTCAATTCATGATTCAATTCATGATTCATGATTAATAATTCGATATATGATCCATGATTCAATTCATAATTCATGATTCAATTCATGATTCATGATTCTTTTTATGATTCATTTCATGATTCATGATTCCTGATTCAATTCATGATTCATGATTCGATTCATGATTCATGTTTCAATTCATGATTCAATTATTGATTCAATTCATAATTCAATTCATGATTCATGATTCAATTCATGATTCAATATTCATGATTCAATGCATGATTCATGATTCATGATTCGATTCATGATTCATGATTCAATTCATGATTCATGATTCATGATTAAATTCATAATTCAATTCAAGATTCATGATTCATGATTCATGATTCATGATTCATGATTCATGATTCAATTCATGATTCATGATTCATGATTCAATTCATTATTCATGATTCATGATTCAATTCATTATTCATGATTCATGATTCGATTTATGATTCATGATTCAATTCATGATTCATGATTCATGATTCAATTCATGATTCATGATTCATGATTTATGATTCAATTCATGATTCATGATTTATTTCATGATTCAATTCATGGTTCATTAATCTTGATTCAATGCATGATTTATTTCAGGATTCATGATTCGATTCATGATTCATTATTTAATTCATGAGTCATGATTCATGATTCGATTCATGATTCATGATTCAATTCATGATTCATGATTCGATTCATGATTCATGATTCGATTCATGATTCATGATTCATGATTCAATTCATGATTCATGATTCATAATTCATGATTCGATTCATGATTCATGATTCAATTCATTATTCATGATTCAATTCATGATTCATGATTGGATTTATGATTTATGATTCAATTCATGATTCATGATTCAATTCGTGATTCATGATTCATTTCATGATTCATGATTCATGATTTATTCATGATTCATGATTTATTTCATGATTCAATTCATGGTTCATGAATTTTGATTCAATTCATGATTTATTTCATGATTCATGATTCGATTCATGATTCATGATTCATGATTCTATTCATGATTCATGATTCAATTCATGATTCATGATTCAATTAATGATTCATAAATTCATGATTCATGATTCAATTCATGATTCATGATTCATGATTCATGATTCGATTCATGATTCATGATTAATGATTCGATATATGATCCATGATTCAAATCATAATTCATTATTCAATTCGTGATTCATGATTCAATTCATGATTCATGATTCTTTTTACGATTCATTTCATGATTCATGATTCCTGATTCAATTCATGATTCATGATTCGATTCATGATTCATGTTTCAATTCATGATTCAATTATTGATTCAATTCATAATTCAATTCATGATTCATGATTCAATTCATGATTCATTATTCATGATTCAATGCATGATTCATGATTCATGATTCGTGATTCAATTTATGATTCGAATAATGATTCATGATTCATGATTCATGATTCATGATTTAATTCATGATTCATGATTCAATTCATGATTCATGATTCAATTCATGATTCATGAATCATGATTCAATTCATGATTCAATTCATGATTTATGATTCAATTCATGATTGATGATTCTTAATTCATGATTCAATTCATGATTCACGATTGATGATTTGATTCATGATTCATGATCCGATTCATGATTCCTGATTCGATTCCTGATTCATGATTCGATTCATGATTCATGATTCGATTCATGATTCGATTCATGATTCGATTCATGATTCGATTCATGATTCGATTCATGATTCTTGATTCGAATCATGATTCATGATTCGATTCATAATTCATAATTCATGATTCGATTCATGATTCAATTCATAATTCATGATTCATGATTTAATTCATGATTCATGTTTTAATTCATGATTCAATTAATGATTCATGTTTTAATTCATGATTCCTGATTCAATTCATGATTCATGATTCGATTCATGATTCATTTTTTAATTCATGATTCATGATACAATTCATGATTCATTATTCATGATTCAATGCATGATTGATGATACATGATTCGATTCATGATTCATGATTCATGATTAAATTCATGATTCGATTCATGATTCGATTCTTGATTCGAATCATGATTCATGATTCGATTCATAATTCATAATTCATGATTCGATTCATGATTCAAGATTCAATTCATAATTCATAATATAGGATTTAATTCATGATTCATGTTTTTATTCATGATTTAATTCATGATTCATGTTTTAATTCATGACTCATGATTCAATTCATGATTCATGATTCAATTCATGATTCATGATTCATGATTGGATTTATGATTTATGATTCAATTCATGATTCATGATTCAATTCGTGATTCATGATTCATGATTTATTCATGATTCATGATTTATTTCATGATTCAATTCATGGTTCATGAATCTTGATTCAATTAATGATTTATTTCATGATTCATGATTCGATTCATGATTCATGATTCATGATTCAATTCATGATTCATGATTCAATTAATGATTCATGATTCAATTAATGATTCATGATTCGATTCATAAATTCATGATTCATGATTCAATTCATGATTCAATTCATGATTCATGATTCATGATTCATGATTCGATTCATGTTTCATGATGTATGATACAATTCATGATTCATGATTCATGATTCATGATTCGATTCATGTTTCATGATGTATGATACAATTCATGATTCATGATTCATGATTCAATTCATGATTCATGATTAATGATTCGATATATGATCCATGATTCAATTCATAATTCATGATTCAATTCGTGATTCATGATTCAATTCATGATTCATGATTCTTTTTATGATTCATTTCATGATTCATGATTCCTGATTCAATTCATGATTCATGATTCGATTCATGATTCATGTTTCAATTCATGATTCAATTATTGATTCAATTCATAATTCAATTCATGATTTATGATTCAATTCATGATTCATTATTCATGATTCAATGCATGATTCATGATTCATGATTCAATTCATGAATTATGATTCAATTCATGATTCATGATTCAATTCATGATTCATGATTCATGATTAAATTCATAATTCGATTCAAGATTCATGATTCATGATTCATGATTCATGATTCATGAATCAATTCATGATTCATGATTCAATTCATGATTCATGATTCATGATTCAATTCATGATTCATGATTCATGATTCGATTTATGATTCATGATTCAATTCATGATTCATGATTCATGATTCAATTCATGATTCATGATTCATGATTTATGATTCAATTCATGATTCATGATTTATTTTATGATTTATGATTCAATTCATGATTCATGATTCAATTCTTGATTCATGATTCATTTCATGATTCAATTAATGGTTCATGAATCTTGATTCAATTCATGATTTATTTCATGATTCAATATTCGATTCATGATTCATGATTCATAATTCAATTCATGATTCAATTCATTATTCATGATTCATGATTCAATTCATGATTCATGATTCAATTCATGATTCATAATTCAATTTATGATTCGATTTATGATTCATGATTCAATTCATGATTCATGATTCATGATTCAATTTATGATTCATGATTCATGATTCAAATCATGATTCATGATTCATGATACAATTCATGATTTATGATTCATGATTCAACTCATGATTCATGATTCATGATTCGATTTATGATTCATGATTCAATTCATGAATCATGATTCGATTCATGATTCATAATTCATTATTCAATTCATGATTCAATTCATTATTCATGATTCATGATTCAATTCATGATTCATGATTCAATTTATGATTCATGATTCAATTCATGATTCATGATTCATGATTCAATTTATGATTCATGATTCATGATTCAAATCATGATTCATGATTCATGATACAATTCATGATTTATGATTCATGATTCAACTCATGATTCATGATTCATGATTCGATTTATGATTCATGATTCAATTCATGAATCATGATTCGATTCATGATTCATAATTCATTATTCAATTCGTGATTCATGATTCATAATTCATGATTCGATTCATGATTCATGATTCAATTCATTATTCATGATTCAATTCATGATTCATGATTCATGATTGGATTTATGATTTATGATTCAATTCATGATTCATGATTCAATTCGTGATTCATGATTCATTTCATGATTCATGATTCATGATTTATTCATGATTCATGATTTATTTCATGATTCAATTCATGGTTCATGAATCTTGATTCAATTCATAATTCAATTCATGATTCATGATTCAATTCATGATTCAATATTCATGATTCAATGCATGATTCATGATTCATGATTCGATTCATAATTCATGATTCAATTCATGATTCATGATTCATGATTCAATTCATGATTCATGATTCATGATTAAATTCATAATTCAATTCAAGATTCATGATTCATGATTCATGATTCATGATTCATGATTCATAATTCAATTCATGATTCATGATTCATGATTCGATTTATGATTCATGATTCAATTCATGATTCATGATTCAATTAATGATTCATGATTCATGATTTATGATTCAATTCATGATTCATGATTTATTTCATGATTCAATTCATGGTTCATTAATCTTGATTCAATGCATGATTTATTTCAGGATTCATGATTCGATTCATGATTCATGATTTAATTCATGAGTCATGATTCATGATTCGATTCATGATTCATGATTCAATTCATGATTCATGAATCGATTCATGATTCATGATACATGATTCAATTCATGAATCATGATTCATGATTCATAATTCATGATTCGATTCATGATTCATAATTCAATTCATTATTCATGATTCAATTCATGATTTATGATTCATGATTGGATTTATGATTTATGATTCAATTCATGAATTATGATTCAATTCGTGATTCATGATTCATTTCATGATTCATGATTCATGATTTATTCATGATTCATGATTTATTTCATGATTCAATTCATGGTTCATGAATCTTGATTCAATTCATGATTTATTTCATGATTCATGATTCAATTCATGATTCATGATTCATGATTCAATTCATGATTCATGATTCAATTAATGATTCATGATTCGATTCATAAATTCATGATTCATGATTCAATTCATGATTCAATTCATGATTCATGATTCATGATTCGATTCATGTTTCATGATTTATGATTCAATTCATGATTCATGATTCAATTCATGATTCATGATTCATGATTCAATTCATGATTCATGATTAATGATTTGATATATGATCCATGATTCAATTCATAATTCATGATTCAATTCATGATTCATGATTCTTTTTATGATTCATTTCATGATTCATGATTCCTGATTCAATTCATGATTCATGATTCGATTCATGATTCATGTTTCAATTCATGATTCAATTATTGATTCAATTCATAATTCAATTCATGATTCATGATTCAATTCATGATTCAATATTCATGATTCAATGCATGATTCATGATTCATGATTCGATTCATAATTCATGATTCAATTCATGATTCATGATTCATGATTCAATTCATGATTCATGATTAAATTCATAATTCAATTCAAGATTCATGATTCATGATTCATGATTCATGATTCATGATTCAATTCATGATTCATGATTCATGATTCAATTCATGATTCATGATTCGATTTATGATTCATGATTCATGATTCATGATTCATGATTCATGATTCAATTCATGATTCATGATTCATGATTCAATTCATGATTCATGATTCATGATTCGATTTATGATTCATGATTCAAATAATGGTTCATTAATCTTGATTCAATGCATGATTTATTTCAGGATTCATGATTCGATTTATGATTCATGATTTAATTCATGAGTCATGATTCATGATTCGATTCATGATTCATGATTCAATTCATGATTCATGATTCGATTCATGATTCATGATTCATGATTCAATTCATGATTCATGATTCATGATTCATAATTCATGATTCGATTCATGATTCATGATTCAATTCATTATTCATGATTCAATTCATGATTCATGATTGGATTTATGATTTATGATTCAATTCATGATTCATGATTCAATTCGTGATTCATGATTCATTTCATGATTCATGATTCATGATTTATTCATGATTCATGATTTATTTCATGATTCAATTCATGGTTCATGAATCTTGATTCAATTCATGATTTATTTCATGATTCATGATTCGATTCATGATTCATGATTCATGATTCAATTCATGATTCATGATTCAATTAATGATTCATGATTCGATTCATAAATTCATGATTCATGATTCAATTCATGATTCAATTCATGATTAAATTCATGATTCATGATTCATGATTCATGATTCGATTCATGTTTCATGATTTATGATTCAATTCATGATTCATGATTCATGATTCAATTCATGATTCATGATTAATGATTCGATATATGATCCATGATTCAAATCATAATTCATGATTGAATTCGTAAATCATGATTCAATTCATGATTCCTGATTCTTTTTATGATTCATTTCATGATTCATGATTCCTGATTCAATTCATGATTCATGATTCGATTCATGATTCATGTTTCAATTCATGATTCAATTATTGATTCAATTCATAATTCAATTCATGATTCATGATTCAATTCATGATTCATTATTCATGATTCAATGCATGATTCATGATTCATGATTCGATTCATGATTCATGTTTCAATTCATGATTCATGATTCATGATTCAATTCATGATTCATGATTCATGATTAAATTCATAATTCGATTCAAGATTCATGATTCATGATTCATGATTCATGATTCATGACTCAATTCATGATTCATGATTCATGATTCAATTCATGATTCATGATTCATGATTTGATTCATGATTCATGATTCATGATTCAATTTATGATTCGAATAATGATTCATGATTTATGATTCATGATTCATGATTCAATTCATGATTCATGATTCAATTTATGATTCATGATTTAATTCATGATTCATGATTCAATTCATGATTCATGAATCATGATTCAATTCATGATTCAATTCATGATTTATGATTTAATTCATGATTGATGATTCTTAATTCATGATTCAATTCATGATTCATGATTGATGATTTGATTCATGATTCATGATTCGATTCATGATTCCTGATTCATGATTCGATTCCTGATTCATGATTCGATTCATGATTCATGATTCATGATTCATGATTCGATTCATGTTTCATAATTTATGATTCAATTCATGATTCATGATTCATGATTCAATTCATGATTCATGATTAATGATTCGATATATGATCCATGATTCAATTCATAATTCATGATTCAATTCATGATTCATGATTCATGATTCAATTCATGATTCATGATTAATGATTTGATATATGATCCATGATTCAATTCATAATTCATGTTTCAATTCATGATTCAATTATTGATTCAATTCATAATTCAATTCATGATTCATGATTCAATTCATGATTCAATATTCATGATTCAATGCATGATTCATGATTCATGATTCGATTCATAATTCATGATTCAATTCATGATTCATGATTCATGATTCAATTCATGATTCATGATTCATGATTAAATTCATAATTCAATTCAAGATTCATGATTCATGATTCATGATTCATGATTCATGATTCATAATTCATTTCATGATTCATGATTCATGATTCGATTTATGATTCATGATTCAATTCATGATTCATGATTCATGATTCAATTAATGATTCATGATTCATGATTTATGATTCAATTCATGATTCATGATTTATTTCATGATTCAATTCATGGTTCATTAATCTTGATTCAATGCATGATTTATTTCAGGATTCATGATTCGATTCATGATTCATGATTTAATTCATGAGTCATGATTCATGATTCGATTCATGATTCATGATTCAATTCATGATTCATGATTCGATACATGATTCATGATTCATGATTCAATTCATGAATCATGATTCATGATTCATAATTCATGATTCGATTCATGATTCATGATTCAATTCATTATTCATGATTCAATTCATGATTCATGATTCATGATTGGATTTATGATTTATGATTCAATTCATGAATTATGATTCAATTCGTGATTCATGATTCATTTCATGATTCATGATTCATGATTTATTCATGATTCATGATTTATTTCATGATTCAATTCATGGTTCATGAATCTTGATTCAATTCATGATTTATTTCATGATTCATGATTCGATTCATGATTCATGATTCATGATTCAATTCATGATTCATGATTCAATTAATGATTCATGATTCGATTCATAAATTCATGATTCATGATTCAATTCATGATTCAATTCATGATTCATGATTCATGATTCGATTCATGTTTCATGATTTATGATTCAATTCATGATTCATGATTCAATTCATGATTCATGATTCAATTCATGATTCATGATTAATGATTTGATATATGATCCATGATTCAATTCATAATTCATGATTCAATTCATGATTCATGATTCTTTTTATGATTCATTTCATGATTCATGATTCCTGATTCAATTCATGATTCATGATTCGATTCATGATTCATGTTTCAATTCATGATTCAATTATTGATTCAATTCATAATTCAATTCATGATTCATGATTCAATTCATGATTTAATATTCATGATTCAATGCATGATTCATGATTCATGATTCGATTCATAATTCATGATTCAATTCATGATTCATGATTCATGATTCAATTCATGATTCATGATTCATGATTAAATTCATAATTCAATTCAAGATTCATGATTCATGATTCATGATTCATGATTCATGATTCAATTCATGATTCATGATTCATGATTCAATTCATGATTCATGATTCATGATTCGATTTATGATTCATGATTCATGATTCATGATTCATGATTCAATTCATGATTCATGATTCATGATTCAATTCATGATTCATGATTCATGATTCGATTTATGATTCATGATTCAATTCATGGTTCATTAATCTTGATTCAATGCATGATTTATTTCAGGATTCATGATTCGATTTATGATTCATGACTTAATTCATGAGTCATGATTCATGATTCGATTCATGATTCATGATTCAATTCATGATTCATGATTCGATTCATGATTCATGATACATGATTCAATTCATGATTCATGATTCATGATTCATAATTCATGATTCGATTCATGATTCATGATTCAATTCATTATTCATGATTCAATTCATGATTCATGATTCATGATTGGATTTATGATTTATGATTCAATTCATGATTCATGATTCAATTCGTGATTCATGATTCATTTCATGATTCATGATTCATGATTTATTCATAATTCATGATTTATTTCATGATTCAATTCATGGTTCATGAATCTTGATTCAATTCATGATTTATTTCATGATTCATGATTCGATTCATGATTCATGATTCATGATTCAATTCATGATTCATGATTCAATTAATGATTCATGATTCGATTCATAAATTCATGATTCATGATTCAATTCATGATTCAATTCATGATTCAATTCATGATTCATGATTCATGATTCATGATTCGATTCATGTTTCATGATTTATGATTCAATTCATGATTCATGATTCATGATTCAATTCATGATTCATGATTAATGATTCGATATATGATCCATGATTCAAATCATAATTCATGATTGAATTCGTAAATCATGATTCAATTCATGATTCCTGATTCTTTTTATGATTCATTTCATGATTCATGATTCCTGATTCAATTCATGATTCATGATTCGATTCATGATTCATGTTTCAATTCATGATTCAATTATTGATTCAATTCATAATTCAATTCATGATTCATGATTCAATTCATGATTCATTATTCATGATTCAATGCATGATTCATGATTCATGATTCGATTCATGATTCATGTTTCAATTCATGATTCATGATTCATGATTCAATTCATGATTCATGATTCATGATTAAATTCATAATTCGATTCAAGATTCATGATTCATGATTCATGATTCATGATTCATGACTCAATTCATGATTCATGATTCATGATTCAATTCATGATTCATGATTCATGATTCGATTCATGATTCATGATTCATGATTCAATTTATGATTCGAATAATGATTCATGATTCATGATTCATGATTCATGATTCAATTCATGATTCATGATTCAATTTATGATTCATGATTTAATTCATGATTCATGATTCAATTCATGATTCATGAATCATGATTCAATTCATGATTCAATTCATGATTTATGATTTAATTCATGATTGATGATTCTTAATTCATGATTCAATTCATGATTCATGATTGATGATTTGATTCATGATTCATGATTCGATTCATGATTCCTGATTCATGATTCGATTCCTGATTCATGATTCGATTCATGATTCATGATTCGATTCATGATTCGATTCATGACTCGATTCATGATTCTTGATTCGAATCATGATTCATGATTCGATTCATAATTCATAATTCATGATTCGATTCATGATTCAATTCATAATTCATGATTCATGATTTAATTCACGATTCATGTTTTAATTCATGATACAATTCATGATTCATGTTTTAATTCATGATTCCTGATTCAATTCATGATTCATGATTCGATTCACGATTCATTTTTTAATTCATGATTCATGATACAATTCATGATTCATTATTCATGATTCAATGCATGAATGATGATACATGATTCGATTCATTATTCATGATTCATGATTAAATTCATGATTCGATTCACGATTCATGATTCATGATTCATGATTCATGATTCATGATACATGATTCAATTCATGATTCATGATTCAATTCATGATTCATGATTCAATTCATGATTCATGATTGATGATTCGATTCATGATTCATGATTCGATTCATGATTCCTGATTCATTATTCGATTCCTGATTCATGATTCGATTCATGATTCATGATTCGATTCATGATTCGATTCATGATTCGATTCTTGATTCGAATCATGATTCATGATTCGATTCATAATTCATAATTCATGATTCGATTCATGATTCAAGATTCAATTCATAATTCATAATTCATGATTTAATTCATGATTCATGTTTTAATTCATGATTTAATTCATGATTCATGTTTTAATTCATGACTCATGATTCAATTCATGATTCATGATTCAATTCATGATTCATGATTCATGATTGGATTTATGATTTATGATTCAATTCAAGATTCATGATTCAATTCGTGATTCATGATTCATTTCATGATTCATGATTCATGATTTATTCATGATTCATGATTTATTTCATGATTCAATTCATGGTTCATGAATCTTGATTCAATTCATAATTTATTTCATAATTCATGATTCGATTCATGATTCATGATTCATGATTCAATTCATGATTCATGATTCAATTAATGATTCATGATTCAATTAATGATTCATGATTCGATTCATAAATTCATGATTCATGATTCAATTCATGATTCAATTCATGATTCATGATTCATGATTCATGATTCGATTCATGTTTCATGATTTATGATTCAATTCATGATTCATGATTCATGATTCAATTCATGATTCATGATTAATGATTCGATATATGATCCATGATTCAATTCATAATTCATGTTTCAATTTGTGATTCATGATTCAATTCATGATTCATGATTCTTTTTATGATTCATTTCATGATTCATGATTTCTGATTCAATTCATGATTCATGATTCGATTCATGATTCATGTTTCAATTCATGATTCAATTATTGATTCAATTCATAATTCAATTCATGATTCATGATTCAATTCATGATTCATTATTCATGATTCAAGCATGATTCATGATTCATGATTCGATTCATGATTCATGATTCAATTCATGATTCATGATTCATGATTCAATTCATGATTCATGATTAATGATTAAATTCATAATTCGATTCAAGATTCATGATTCATGATTCATGATTCATAATTCAATTCATGATTCAATTCATTATTCATGATTCATGATTCAATTCATGATTCATGATTCAATTCATGATTCATGATTCAATTTATGATTCGATTTATGATTCATGATTAAATTCATGATTCATGATTCATGATTCAATTTATGATTCATGATTCATGATTCAAATCATGATTCATGATTCATGATACAATTTATGATTTATGATTCATGATTCAACTCATGATTCATGATTCATGATTCGATTTATGATTCATGATTCAATTCATGAATCATGATTCGATTCATGATTCATAATTCATTATTCAATTCGTGATTCATGATTAAATTCAAAATTCATGATTCGTTTCATGATTCATTTCAAGATTCTTAATTCAATTCATGATTCAATTCATGATTAATGATTCATGATTCAATTAATAAATCATGATTCATGATTCAATTCATGATTCATGATTCATGATTCAATTAATGATTCGATTCATGATTCAATTCATGATTCGATTTATGATTCATGATTCATGATTCATGATTCAATTCATGATTCATGATTCAATTCATGATTCATGATTCAATTCATGATTCATGATTCATGATTCATGATACAATTCATGATTCATGATTCATGATTCATGATTCAATTTATGATTCATGATTTGATTCATGATTCATGATTCGATTCATGATTCAATTCATGATTCATGATTCAATTCTTGATTCATGATTCATGATTTGATTCATGATTCATGATTCATGATTCATGATTCAATTCATGATTCATGATTTATGATTCAATTCATGTTTTTATGATTTATTTCATGATTCAATTCATGGTTCATGAATCTTGATTCAATTCATGATTTAATTCATGATTTATGATTCATGATTCAATTCATGATTCAATTCATTATATATTTCATCATTCTATTCATGATTCATGATTCATGATTCGATTCATGATTCATGATTCATGATTCAATTCATGATTCATGATGCAATTCATGATTCATGATTCATGATTTCATTCATGATTTGTGATTCATGATACAATTCATGATTCATGATTCATGATTCAATTCATGATTCATGATTCATGATTCATGATTCAATTCATGATTCATGATTCAATTTATGATTCAGATCATGATTCATTTTATGATTCATAATTCATGATTCAATTCATGATTCAATTAATGATTCATGATTCACAATTCGATTCATGATTCATCATTAAATTCATGATTCGATTCATGATTTAATATTCATGATTCGATTCATGATTCATGATTCATGATTCGATTCATGATTCAAGATTCATGATTCAATTCATGATTCATGATTCATGATTCGATTCATGATTCATGATTCAGTTCATGATTCATGATTCATGATTCGACTCATGATTCAATTCATGATTCATGATTTATGATTCAATTTATGTTTCATGATTCGATTCATGATTCATGATTCATGATTCAATTCATGATTCATGATTTATGATTCAATTCATGTTTCATGATTTATTTCATGATTCAATTCATGGTTCATGAATCTTGATTCAATTCATGATTTAATTCATGATTCATGATTCATGATTCAATTCATGATTCAATTCATGATTTATGTCATGATTCAATTCATGATTCATGATTCATGATTCGATTCATGATTCATGATTCAATTCATGATTCAAGATTCATGATTCAATTCATGATTCATGATACAATTCATGATTCATGATTCATGATTCAATTCATGATTCATGATTCATGATATAATTCATGATTCATGATTCATGATTCAATTCATGATTCATGATTCGATTCATGATTCATGATTCAATTCATGACTCATTATTCGATTCATGATTCATGAATCGTGATTCAGATCATGATTCATGATTGATGATTCGATTCATGATTCATGATTCGATTCATGATTCCTGATTCATGATTCGATTCATGATTCATGATTCGATTCATGATTCATGATTCGATTCATGATTCGATTCATGATTCTTGATTCGAATCAGGATTCATGATTCGATTCATAATTCATAATTCATGATTCGATTCATGATTCAATTCATGATTCATGATTCATGATATAATTCATGATTCATGATTCAATTCATGATTCATGATTCATGATTCATGATAGAATTCATGATTCATGATTCATGATTCAATTCATGATTCATGATTCGATTCATGATTCATGATTCAATTCATGACTCATTATTCGATTCATGATTCATGAATCGTGATTCAGATCATGATTCATGATTGATGATTCGATTCATGATTCATGATTCGATTCATGATTCCTGATTCATGATTCGATTCATGATTCATGATTCGATTCATGATTCATGATTCGATTCATGATTCGATTCATGATTCTTGATTCGAATCAGGATTCATGATTCGATTCATAATTCATGATTCGATTCATGATTCTAGATTCAATTCATAATTCATGATTCATGATTTAATTCATGATTCATGTTTTAATTCATGATTCAATTCATGATTCATGTTTTAATTCATGACTCATGATTCAATTCATGATTCAATTCATGATTAATGATTTGATTCATGATTCATGATTCGGTTCTTGATTCATGATTCATGATTCAATT
Organism: Mixophyes fleayi; assembly: GCF_038048845.1. Lineage (NCBI taxonomy): Eukaryota > Metazoa > Chordata > Amphibia > Anura > Limnodynastidae > Mixophyes > Mixophyes fleayi. The sequence continues at coordinate 70,154 of NW_027446848.1, read as the reverse complement.
CATGATTCATGATTTATGATTCAATTCATGATTCATGATTTATTTCATGATTCAATTCATGGTTCATGAATCTTGATTCAATTCATGATTCGATTCATGATTCATGATTCATTATTCAATTTATGATTCATGATACAATTCATGATTCATGATTCATGATTCAATTCATGATTCATGATTCATGATTCATGATTCAATTCATGATTCATGATTCATGATACAATTCATGATTCATGATTCATGATTCAATTCATGATTCATGATTTATGATTCAATTCATGATTCATGATTTATTTCATGATTCAATTCATGGTTCATGAATCTTGATTCAATTCATGATTCGATTCATGATTCATGATTCATTATTCAATTTATGATTCATGATACAATTCATTATTCATGATTCATGATTCAATTCATGATTCATGATTCAATTTATGATTCGATTTATGATTCATGATTCATTCATGATTCATGATTCATGATTCAATTTATGATTCATGATTCATGATTCAAATCATGATTCATGATTCATGATACAATTCATGATTTATGATTCATGATTCAACTCATGATTCATGATTCATGATTCGATTTATGATTCATGATTCAATTCATGAATCATGATTCGATTCATGATTCATAATTCATTATTCAATTCGTGATTCATGATTCATAATTCATGATTCGATTCATGATTCATGATTCAATTCATTATTCATGATTCAATTCATGATTCATGATTCAAGATTGGATTTATGATTTATGATTCAATTCATGATTCATGATTCAATTCGTGATTCATGATTCATTTCATGATTCATGATTCATAATTTATTCATGATTCATGATTTATTTCATGATTCAATTCATGGTTCATGAATCTTGATTCAATTCATGATTTATTTCATGATTCATGATTCGATTCATGATTCATGATTCATGATTCAATTCATGATTCATGATTCAATTAATGATTCATGATTCGATTCATAAATTCATGATTCATGATTCAATTCATGATTCAATTCATGATTCATGATTCATGATTCATGATTCGATTCATGTTTCATAATTTATGATTCAATTCATGATTCATGATTCATGATTCAATTCATGATTCATGATTAATGATTCGATATATGATCCATGATTCAATTCATAATTCATGATTCAATTCATGATTCATGATTCTTTTTATGATTCATTTCATGATTCATGATTCCTGATTCAATTCATGATTCATGATTCGATTCATGATTCATGTTTCAATTCATGATTCAATTATTGATTCAATTCATAATTCAATTCATGATTCATGATTCAATTCATGATTCAATATTCATGATTCAATGCATGATTCATGATTCATGATTCGATTCATAATTCATGATTCAATTCATGATTCATGATTCATGATTCAATTCATGATTCATGATTCATGATTAAATTCATAATTCAATTCAAGATTCATGATTCATGATTCATGATTCATGATTCATGATTCATAATTCAATTCATGATTCATGATTCATGATTCGATTTATGATTCATGATTCAATTCATGATTCATGATTCATGATTCAATTAATGATTCATGATTCATGATTTATGATTCAATTCATGATTCATGATTTATTTCATGATTCAATTCATGGTTCATTAATCTTGATTCAATGCATGATTTATTTCAGGATTCATGATTCGATTCATGATTCATGATTTAATTCATGAGTCATGATTCATGATTCGATTCATGATTCATGATTCAATTCATGATTCATGATTCGATACATGATTCATGATTCATGATTCAATTCATGAATCATGATTCATGATTCATAATTCATGATTCGATTCATGATTCTTGATTCAATTCATTATTCATGATTCAATTCATGATTCATGATTGGATTTATGATTTATGATTCAATTCATGAATTATGATTCAATTCGTGATTCATGATTCATTTCATGATTCATGATTCATGATTTATTCATGATTCATGATTTATTTCATGATTCAATTCATGGTTCATGAATCTTGATTCAATTCATGATTTATTTCATGATTCATGATTCGATTCATGATTCATGATTCATGATTCAATTCATGATTCATGATTCAATTAATGATTCATGATTCGATTCATAAATTCATGATTCATGATTCAATTCATGATTCAATTCATGATTCATGATTCATGATTCGATTCATGTTTCATGATTTATGATTCAATTCATGATTCATGATTCAATTCATGATTCATGATTCATGATTCAATTCATGATTCATGATTAATGATTTGATATATGATCCATGATTCAATTCATAATTCATGATTCAATTCATGATTCATGATTCTTTTTATGATTCATTTCATGATTCATAATTCCTGATTCAATTCATGATTCATGATTCGATTCATGATTCATGTTTCAATTCATGATTCAATTATTGATTCAATTCATAATTCAATTCATGATTCATGATTCAATTCATGATTCAATATTCATGATTCAATGCATGATTCATGATTCATGATTCGATTCATAATTCATGATTCAATTCATGATTCATGATTCATGATTCAATTCATGATTCATGATTCATGATTCGATTTATGATTCATGATTCAATTCATGGTTCATTAATCTTGATTCAATGCATGATTTATTTCAGGATTCATGATTCGATTTATGATTCATGATTTAATTCATGAGTCATGATTCATGATTCGATTCATGATTCATGATTCAATTCATGATTCATGATTCGATTCATGATTCATGATTCATGATTCAATTCATGATTCATGATTCATGATTCATAATTCATGATTCGATTCATGATTCATGATTCAATTCATTATTCATAATTCAATTCATGATTCATGATTCATGATTGGATTTATGATTTATGATTCAATTCATGATTCATGATTCAATTCGTGATTCATGATTCATTTCATGATTCATGATTCATGATTTATTCATGATTCATGATTTATTTCATGATTCAATTCATGGTTCATGAATCTTGATTCAATTCATGATTTATTTCATGATTCATGATTCGATTCATGATTCATGATTCATGATTCAATTCATGATTCATGATTCAATTAATGATTCATGATTCGATTCATAAATTCATGATTCATGATTCAATTCATGATTCAATTCATGATTCAATTCATGATTCATGATTCATGATTCATGATTCGATTCATGTTTCATGATTTATGATTCAATTCATGATTCATGATTCATGATTCAATTCATGATTCATGATTAATGATTCGATATATGATCCATGATTCAAATCATAATTCATGATTGAATTCGTAAATCATGATTCAATTCATGATTCCTGATTCTTTTTATGATTCATTTCATGATTCATGATTCATGTTTCAATTCATGATTCAATTATTGATTCAATTCATAATTCAATTCATGATTCATGATTCAATTCATGATTCATTATTCATGATTCAATGCATGATTCATGATTCATGATTCGATTCATGATTCATGTTTCAATTCATGATTCATGATTCATGATTCAATTCATGATTCATGATTCATGATTAAATTCATAATTCGATTCAAGATTCATGATTCATGATTCATGATTCATGATTCATGATTCATGACTCAATTCATGATTCATGATTCATGATTCAATTCATGATTCATGATTCATGATTCGATTCATGATTCATGATTCATGATTCAATTTATGATTCGAATAATGATTCATGATTCATGATTCATGATTCATGATTCAATTCATGATTCATGATTCAATTTATGATTCATGATTTAATTCATGATTCATGATTCAATTCATGATTCATGAATCATGATTCAATTCATGATTCAATTCATGATTTATGATTTAATTCATGATTGATGATTCTTAATTCATGATTCAATTCATGATTCATGATTGATGATTTGATTCATGATTCATGATTCGATTCATGATTCCTGATTCATGATTCGATTCCTGATTCATGATTCGATTCATGATTCATGATTCGATTCATGATTCGATTCATGACTCGATTCATGATTCTTGATTCGAATCATGATTCATGATTCGATTCATAATTAATAATTCATGATTCGATTCATGATTCAATTCATAATTCATGATTCATGATTTAATTCACGATTCATGTTTTAATTCATGATACAATTCATGATTCATGTTTTAATTCATGATTCCTGATTCAATTCATGATTCATGATTCGATTCACGATTCATTTTTTAATTCATGATTCATGATACAATTCATGATTCATTATTCATGATTCAATGCATGAATGATGATACATGATTCGATTCATTATTCATGATTCATGATTAAATTCATGATTCGATTCACGATTCATGATTCATGATTCATGATTCATGATACATGATTCAATTCATGATTCATGATTCAATTCATGATTCATGATTCAATTCATGATTCATGATTGATGATTCGATTCATGATTCATGATTCGATTCATGATTCCTGATTCATTATTCGATTCCTGATTCATGATTCGATTCATGATTCATGATTCGATTCATGATTCGATTCATGATTCATAATTCATGATTTGAATCATGATTCATGATTCGATTCATAATTCATAATTCATGATTCGATTCATGATTCAAGATTCAATTCATAATTCATAATTTATGATTTAATTCATGATTCATGTTTTAATTCATGATTTAATTCATGATTCATGTTTTAATTCATGACTCATGATTCAATTCATGATTCATGATTCAATTCATGATTCATGATTCATGATTGGATTTATGATTTATGATTCAATTCAAGATTCATGATTCAATTCGTGATTCATGATTCATTTCATGATTCATGATTCATGATTTATTCATGATTCATGATTTATTTCATGATTCAATTCATGGTTCATGAATCTTGATTCAATTCATAATTTATTTCATGATTCATGATTCGATTCATGATTCATGATTCATGATTCAATTCATGATTCATGATTCAATTAATGATTCATGATTCAATTAATGATTCATGATTCGATTCATAAATTCATGATTTGTGATTCAATTCATGATTCAATTCATGATTCATGATTCATGATTCATGATTCGATTCATGTTTCATGATTTATGATTCAATTCATGATTCATGATTCATGATTCAATTCATGATTCATGATTAATGATTCGATATATGATCCATGATTCAATTCATAATTCATGTTTCAATTTGTGATTCATGATTCAATTCATGATTCATGATTCTTTTTATGATTCATTTCATGATTCATGATTTCTGATTCAATTCATGATTCATGATTCGATTCATGATTCATGTTTCAATTCATGATTCAATTATTGATTCAATTCATAATTCAATTCATGATTCATGATTCAATTCATGATTCATTATTCATGATTCAATGCATGATTCATGATTCATAATTCAATTCATGATTCAATTCATGATTCATGATTCATGATTCAATTCATGATTCATGATTCAATTCATGATTCATGATTTAATTTATGATTCGATTTATGATTCATGATTAAATTCATGATTCATGATTCATGATTCAATTTATGATTCATGATTCATGATTCAAATCATGATTCATGATTCATGATACAATTTATGATTTATGATTCATGATTCAACTCATGATTCATGATTCGATTTATGATTCATGATTCAATTCATGAATCATGATTCGATTCATGATTCATAATTCATTATTCAATTCGTGATTCATGATTAAATTCAAAATTCATGATTCGTTTCATGATTCATTTCAAGATTCTTAATTCAATTCATGATTCAATTCATGATTAATGATTCATGATTCAATTAATAAATCATGATTCATGATTCAATTCATGATTCATGATTCATGATTCAATTAATGATTCATGATTCAATTCATGATTCATGATTCAATTCATGATTCATGATTCATGATTCATGATACAATTCATGATTCATGATTCATGATTCATGATTCAATTTATGATTCATGATTTGATTCATGATTCATGATTCGATTCATGATTCAATTCATGATTCATGATTCGATTCATGATTCATGATTCATGATTCAATTCATGATTCATGATTCATGATTCATAATTCATGATTCGATTCATGATTCATGATTCAATTCATTATTCATAATTCAATTCATGATTCATGATTCATGATTGGATTATGATTTATGATTCAATTCATGATTCATGATTCAATTCGTGATTCATGATTCATTTCATGATTCATGATTCATGATTTATTTCATGATTCAATTCATGGTTCATGAATCTTGATTCAATTCATGATTTATTTCATGATTCATGATTCGATTCATGATTCATGATTCATGATTCATGATTCATGATTCAATTCATGATTCATGATTCAATTAATGATTCATGATTCGATTCATAAATTCATGATTCATGATTCAATTCATGATTCAATTCATGATTCATGATTCATGATTCATGATTCGATTCATGTTTCATGATTTATGATTCAATTCATGATTCATGATTCATGATTCAATTCATGATTCATGATTAATGATTCGATATATGATCCATGATTCAAATCATAATTCATGATTGAATTCGTAAATCATGATTCAATTCATGATTCCTGATTCTTTTTATGATTCATTTCATGATTCATGATTCCTGATTCAATTCATGATTCATGATTCGATTCATGATTCATGTTTCAATTCATGATTCAATTATTGATTCAATTCATAATTCAATTCATGATTCATGATTCAATTCATGATTCATTATTCATGATTCAATGCATGATTCATGATTCATGATTCGATTCATGATTCATGTTTCAATTCATGATTCATGATTCATGATTCAATTCATGATTCATGATTCATGATTAAATTCATAATTCGATTCAAGATTCATGATTCATGATTCATGATTCATGATTCATGATTCATGACTCAATTCATGATTCATGATTCATGATTCAATTCATGATTCATGATTCATGATTCGATTCATGATTCATGATTCATGATTCAATTTATGATTCGAATAATGATTCATGATTCATGATTCATGATTCATGATTCAATTCATGATTCATGATTCAATTTATGATTCATGATTTAATTCATGATTCATGATTCAATTCATGATTCATGAATCATGATTCAATTCATGATTCAATTCATGATTTATGATTTAATTCATGATTGATGATTCTTAATTCATGATTCAATTCATGATTCATGATTGATGATTTGATTCATGATTCATGATTCGATTCATGATTCCTGATTCATGATTCGATTCCTGATTCATGATTCGATTCATGATTCATGATTCGATTCATGATTCGATTCATGACTCGATTCATGATTCTTGATTCGAATCATGATTCATGATTCGATTCATAATTAATAATTCATGATTCGATTCATGATTCAATTCATAATTCATGATTCATGATTTAATTCACGATTCATGTTTTAATTCATGATACAATTCATGATTCATGTTTTAATTCATGATTCCTGATTCAATTCATGATTCATGATTCGATTCACGATTCATTTTTTAATTCATGATTCATGATACAATTCATGATTCATTATTCATGATTCAATGCATGAATGATGATACATGATTCGATTCATTATTCATGATTCATGATTAAATTCATGATTCGATTCACGATTCATGATTCATGATTCATGATTCATGATTCATGATACATGATTCAATTCATGATTCATGATTCAATTCATGATTCATGATTCAATTCATGATTCATGATTGATGATTCGATTCATGATTCATGATTCGATTCATGATTCCTGATTCATTATTCGATTCCTGATTCATGATTCGATTCATGATTCATGATTCGATTCATGATTCGATTCATGATTCATAATTCATGATTCGAATCATGATTCATGATTCGATTCATAATTCATAATTCATGATTCGATTCATGATTCAAGATTCAATTCATAATTCATAATTCATGATTTAATTCATGATTCATGTTTTAATTCATGATTTAATTCATGATTCATGTTTTAATTCATGACTCATGATTCAATTCATGATTCATGATTCAATTCATGATTCATGATTCATGATTGGATTTATGATTTATGATTCAATTCAAGATTCATGATTCAATTCGTGATTCATGATTCATTTCATGATTCATGATTCATGATTTATTCATGATTCATGATTTATTTCATGATTCAATTCATGGTTCATGAATCTTGATTCAATTCATAATTTATTTCATGATTCATGATTCGATTCATGATTCATGATTCATGATTCAATTCATGATTCATGATTCAATTAATGATTCATGATTCAATTAATGATTCATGATTCGATTCATAAATTCATGATTTGTGATTCAATTCATGATTCAATTCATGATTCATGATTCATGATTCATGATTCGATTCATGTTTCATGATTTATGATTCAATTCATGATTCATGATTCATGATTCAATTCATGATTCATGATTAATGATTCGATATATGATCCATGATTCAATTCATAATTCATGTTTCAATTTGTGATTCATGATTCAATTCATGATTCATGATTCTTTTTATGATTCATTTCATGATTCATGATTTCTGATTCAATTCATGATTCATGATTCGATTCATGATTCATGTTTCAATTCATGATTCAATTATTGATTCAATTCATAATTCAATTCATGATTCATGATTCAATTCATGATTCATTATTCATGATTCAATGCATGATTCATGATTCATGATTCGATTCATGATTCAATTCATGATTCATGATTCATGATTCAATTCATGATTCATGATTCATGATTAAATTCATAATTCGATTCAAGATTCATGATTCATGATTCATGATTCATAATTCAATTCATGATTCAATTCATTATTCATGATTCATGATTCAATTCATGATTCATGATTCAATTCATGATTCATGATTTAATTTATGATTCGATTTATGATTCATGATTAAATTCATGATTCATGATTCATGATTCAATTTATGATTCATGATTCATGATTCAAATCATGATTCATGATTCATGATACAATTTATGATTTATGATTCATGATTCAACTCATGATTCATGATTCGATTTATGATTCATGATTCAATTCATGAATCATGATTCGATTCATGATTCATAATTCATTATTCAATTCGTGATTCATGATTAAATTCAAAATTCATGATTCGTTTCATGATTCATTTCAAGATTCTTAATTCAATTCATGATTCAATTCATGATTAATGATTCATGATTCAATTAATAAATCATGATTCATGATTCAATTCATGATTCATGATTCATGATTCAATTAATGATTCATGATTCAATTCATGATTCATGATTCAATTCATGATTCATGATTCATGATTCATGATACAATTCATGATTCATGATTCATGATTCATGATTCAATTTATGATTCATGATTTGATTCATGATTCATGATTCGATTCATGATTCAATTCATGATTCATGATTCAATTCATGATTCATGATTTATGATTCAATTCATGTTTTTATGATTTATTTCATGATTCAATTCATGGTTCATGAATCTTGATTCAATTCATGATTTAATTCATGATTTATGATTCATGATTCAATTCATGATTCAATTCATGATATATTTCATGATTCTATTCATGATTCATGATTCATGATTCATGATTCATGATTCAATTCATGATTCATGATTCATGATTCATGATGCAATTCATGATTCATGATTCATGATTCCATTCATGATTTGTGATTCATGATACAATTCATGATTCATGATTCATGATTCAATTCATGATTCATGATTCATGATTCATGATTCAATTCATGATTCATGATTCAATTTATGATTCAGATCATGATTCATTTTATGATTCATAATTCATGATTCAATTCATGATTCGATTCATGATTCATGATTCACAATTCGATTCATGATTCATCATTAAATTCATGATTCGATTCATGATTCAATATTCATGATTCGATTCATGATTCATGATTCATGATTCGATTCATGATTCAAGATTCATGATTCAATTCATGATTCATGATTCATGATTCGATTCATGATTCATGATTCAGTTCATGATTCATGATTCATGATTCGACTCATGATTCAATTCATGATTCATGATTTATGATTCAATTTATGTTTCATGATTCGATTCATGATTCATGATTCATGATTCAATTCATGATTCATGATTTATGATTCAATTCATGTTTCATGATTTATTTCATGATTCAATTCATGGTTCATGAATCTTGATTCAATTCATGATTTAATTCATGATTCATGATTCATGATTCAATTCATGATTCAATTCATGATTTATGTCATGATTCAATTCATGATTCATGATTCATGATTCGATTCATGATTCATGATTCAATTCATGATTCAAGATTCATGATTCAATTCATGATTCATGATACAATTCATGATTCATGATTCATGATTCAATTCATGATTCATGATTCATGATTCATGATATAATTCATGATTCATGATTCATGATTCAATTCATGATTCATGATTCATGATTCATGATAGAATTCATGATTCATGATTCATGATTCAATTCATGATTCATGATTCGATTCATGATTCATGATTCAATTCATGACTCATTATTCGATTCATGATTCATGAATCGTGATTCAGATCATGATTCATGATTGATGATTCGATTCATGATTCATGATTCGATTCATGATTCCTGATTCATGATTCGATTCATGATTCATGATTCGATTCATGATTCATGATTCGATTCATGATTCGATTCATGATTCTTGATTCGAATCAGGATTCATGATTCGATTCATAATTCATAATTCATGATTCGATTCATGATTCTAGATTCAATTCATAATTCATGATTCATGATTTAATTCATGATTCATGTTTTAATTCATGATTCAATTCATGATTCATGTTTTAATTCATGACTCATGATTCAATTCATGATTCAATTCATGATTAATGATTTGATTCATGATTCATGATTCGGTTCATGATTCAATTCATGATTCATGATTTATAATTCAATATATGTTTCATGATTCGATTCATGATTCATGATTCAATTCTTGATTCATGATTCATGATTCGATTCATGATTCATGATTCATGATTCATGATTCAATTTATGATTCATGATTTATGATTCAATTCATGATTCATGATTTATTTCATGATTCAATTCATGGTTCATGAATCTTGATTCAATTCATGATTCGATTCATGATTCATGATTCATTATTCAATTTATGATTCATGATACAATTCATGATTCATGATTCATGATTCAATTCATGATTCATGATTCATGATTCATGATTCAATTCATGATTCATGATTCATGATACAATTCATGATTCATGATTCATGATTCAATTCATGATTCATGATTTATGATTCAATTCATGATTCATGATTTATTTCATGATTCAATTCATGGTTCATGAATCTTGATTCAATTCATGATTCGATTCATGATTCATGATTGATTATTCAATTTATGATTCATGATACAATTCATGATTCATGATTCATGATTCAATTCATGATTCATGATTCATGATTCAATTCATGATTCATGATTCATGATACAATTCATGATTCATGATTCATGATTCAATTCATGATTAATGATTCATGATTCAATTAATAAATCATGATTCATGATTCAATTCATGATTTATGATTCATGATTCAATTAATGATTCGATTCATGATTCAATTCATGATTCGATTTATGATTCATGATTCAATTCATGATTCATGATTCAATTCATGATTCATGATTCATGATTCATGATTCAATTCATGATTCATGATTTGATTCATGATTCATGATTCGATTCATGATTCAATTCATGATTCATGATTCAATTCTTGATTCATGATTCATGATTTGATTCATGATTCATGATTCATGATTCATGATTCAATTCATGATTCATGATTTATGATTCAATTCATGTTTTTATGATTTATTTCATGATTCAATTCATGGTTCATGAATCTTGATTCAATTCATGATTTAATTCATGGTTTATGATTCATGATTCAATTCATGATTCAATTCATGATGTATTTCATGATTCAATTCATGATTCATGATTCGATTCATGATTCATGATTCATGATTCGATTCATGATTCAAGATTCATGATTCAATTCATGATTCATGATTCATGATTCGATTCATGATTCATGATTCAGTTCATGATTCATGATTCATGATTCGACTCATGATTCAATTCATGATTCATGATTTATGATTCAATTTATGTTTCATGATTCGATTCATGATTCATGATTCATGATTCAATTCATGATTCATGATTTATGATTCATTCATGTTTCATGATTTATTTCATGATTCAATTCATGGTTCATGAATCTTGATTCAATTCATGATTTAATTCATGATTCATGATTCATGATTCAATTCATGATTCAATTCATGATTTATGTCATGATTCAATTCATGATTCATGATTCATGATTCATGATTCGATTCATGATTCATGATTCAATTCATGATTCAAGATTCATGATTCAATTCATGATTCATGATACAATTCATGATTCATGATTCATGATTCAATTCATGATTCATGATTCATGATTCATGATATAATTCATGATTCATGATTCATGATTCAATTCATGATTCATGATTCATGATTCATGATAGAATTCATGATTCATGATTCATGATTCAATTCATGATTCATGATTCGATTCATGATTCATGATTCAATTCATGACTCATTATTCGATTCATGATTCATGAATCGTGATTCAGATCATGATTCATGATTGATGATTCGATTCATGATTCATGATTCGATTCATGATTCCTGATTCATGATTCGATTCATGATTCATGATTCGATTCATGATTCATGATTCGATTCATGATTCGATTCATGATTCTTGATTCGAATCAGGATTCATGATTCGATTCATAATTCATAATTCATGATTCGATTCATGATTCTAGATTCAATTCATAATTCATGATTCATGATTTAATTCATGATTCATGTTTTAATTCATGATTCAATTCATGATTCATGTTTTAATTCATGACTCATGATTCAATTCATGATTCAATTCATGATTAATGATTTGATTCATGATTCATGATTCGGTTCATGATTCAATTCATGATTCATGATTTATAATTCAATATATGTTTCATGATTCGATTCATGATTCATGATTCAATTCTTGATTCATGATTCATGATTCGATTCATGATTCATGATTCATGATTCATGATTCAATTTATGATTCATGATTTATGATTCAATTCATGATTCATGATTTATTTCATGATTCAATTCATGGTTCATGAATCTTGATTCAATTCATGATTCGATTCATGATTCATGATTCATTATTCAATTTATGATTCATGATACAATTCATGATTCATGATTCATGATTCAATTCATGATTCATGATTCATGATTCATGATTCAATTCATGATTCATGATTCATGATACAATTCATGATTCATGATTCATGATTCAATTCATGATTCATGATTTATGATTCAATTCATGATTCATGATTTATTTCATGATTCAATTCATGGTTCATGAATCTTGATTCAATTCATGATTCGATTCATGATTCATGATTCATTATTCAATTTATGATTCATGATACAATTCATGATTCATGATTCATGATTCAATTCATGATTCATGATTCATGATTCAATTCATGATTCATGATTCATGATACAATTCATGATTCATGATTCATGATTCAATTCATGATTAATGATTCATGATTCAATTAATAAATCATGATTCATGATTCAATTCATGATTTATGATTCATGATTCAATTAATGATTCGATTCATGATTCAATTCATGATTCGATTTATGATTCATGATTCAATTCATGATTCATGATTCAATTCATGATTCATGATTCATGATTCATGATTCAATTCATGATTCATGATTTGATTCATGATTCATGATTCGATTCATGATTCAATTCATGATTCATGATTCAATTCTTGATTCATGATTCATGATTTGATTCATGATTCATGATTCATGATTCATGATTCAATTCATGATTCATGATTTATGATTCAATTCATGTTTTTATGATTTATTTCATGATTCAATTCATGGTTCATGAATCTTGATTCAATTCATGATTTAATTCATGGTTTATGATTCATGATTCAATTCATGATTCAATTCATGATGTATTTCATGATTCAATTCATGATTCATGATTCGATTCATGATTCATGATTCATGATTCATGATTCAATTCATGATTCATGATGCAATTCATGATTCATGATTCATGATTAAATTCATAATTCGATTCAAGATTCATGATTCATGATTCATGATTCATGATTCATGATTCATGATTCAATTCATGATTCATGATTCATGATTAAATTCATAATTCGATTCAAGATTCATGATTCATGATTCATGATTCATAATTCAATTCATGATTCAATTCATTATTCATGATTCATGATTCAATTCATGATTCATGATTCAATTCATGATTCATGATTTAATTTATGATTCGATTTATGATTCATGATTAAATTCATGATTCATGATTCATGATTCAATTTATGATTCATGATTCATGATTCAAATCATGATTCATGATTCATGATACAATTTATGATTTATGATTCATGATTCAACTCATGATTCATGATTCGATTTATGATTCATGATTCAATTCATCAATCATGATTCGATTCATGATTCATAATTCATTATTCAATTCGTGATTCATGATTAAATTCAAAATTCATGATTCGTTTCATGATTCATTTCAAGATTCTTAATTCAATTCATGATTCAATTCATGATTAATGATTCATGATTCAATTAATAAATCATGATTCATGATTCAATTCATGATTCATGATTCATGATTCAATTAATGATTCATGATTCAATTCATTATTCATGATTCAATGCATGAATGATGATACATGATTCGATTCATTATTCATGATTCATGATTAAATTCATGATTCGATTCACGATTCATGATTCATGATTCATGATTCATGATTCATGATACATGATTCAATTCATGATTCATGATTCAATTCATGATTCATGATTCAATTCATGATTCATGATTGATGATTCGATTCATGATTCATGATTCGATTCATGATTCCTGATTCATTATTCGATTCCTGATTCATGATTCGATTCATGATTCATGATTCGATTCATGATTCGATTCATGATTCATAATTCATGATTCGAATCATGATTCATGATTCGATTCATAATTCATAATTCATGATTCGATTCATGATTCAAGATTCAATTCATAATTCATAATTCATGATTTAATTCATGATTCATGTTTTAATTCATGATTTAATTCATGATTCATGTTTTAATTCATGACTCATGATTCAATTCATGATTCATGATTCAATTCATGATTCATGATTCATGATTGGATTTATGATTTATGATTCAATTCAAGATTCATGATTCAATTCGTGATTCATGATTCATTTCATGATTCATGATTCATGATTTATTCATGATTCATGATTTATTTCATGATTCAATTCATGGTTCATGAATCTTGATTCAATTCATAATTTATTTCATGATTCATGATTCGATTCATGATTCATGATTCATGATTCAATTCATGATTCATGATTCAATTAATGATTCATGATTCAATTAATGATTCATGATTCGATTCATAAATTCATGATTTGTGATTCAATTCATGATTCAATTCATGATTCATGATTCATGATTCATGATTCGATTCATGTTTCATGATTTATGATTCAATTCATGATTCATGATTCATGATTCAATTCATGATTCATGATTAATGATTCGATATATGATCCATGATTCAATTCATAATTCATGTTTCAATTTGTGATTCATGATTCAATTCATGATTCATGATTCTTTTTATGATTCATTTCATGATTCATGATTTCTGATTCAATTCATGATTCATGATTCGATTCAGGATTCATGTTTCAATTCATGATTCAATTATTGATTCAATTCATAATTCAATTCATGATTCATGATTCAATTCATGATTCATTATTCATGATTCAATGCATGATTCATGATTCATGATTCGATTCATGATTCAATTCATGATTCATGATTCATGATTCAATTCATGATTCATGATTCATGATTAAATTCATAATTCGATTCAAGATTCATGATTCATGATTCATGATTCATAATTCAATTCATGATTCAATTCATTATTCATGATTCATGATTCAATTCATGATTCATGATTCAATTCATGATTCATGATTTAATTTATGATTCGATTTATGATTCATGATTAAATTCATGATTCATGATTCATGATTCAATTTATGATTCATGATTCATGATTCAAATCATGATTCATGATTCATGATACAATTTATGATTTATGATTCATGATTCAACTCATGATTCATGATTCGATTTATGATTCATGATTCAATTCATGAATCATGATTCGATTCATGATTCATAATTCATTATTCAATTCGTGATTCATGATTAAATTCAAAATTCATGATTCGTTTCATGATTCATTTCAAGATTCTTAATTCAATTCATGATTCAATTCATGATTAATGATTCATGATTCAATTAATAAATCATGATTCATGATTCAATTCATGATTCATGATTCATGATTCAATTAATGATTCATGATTCAATTCATGATTCATGATTCAATTCATGATTCATGATTCATGATTCATGATACAATTCATGATTCATGATTCATGATTCATGATTCAATTTATGATTCATGATTTGATTCATGATTCATGATTCGATTCATGATTCAATTCATGATTCATGATTCAATTCTTGATTCATGATTCATGATTTGATTCATGATTCATGATTCATGATTCATGATTCAATTCATGATTCATGATTTATGATTCAATTCATGTTTTTATGATTTATTTCATGATTCAATTCATGGTTCATGAATCTTGATTCAATTCATGATTTAATTCATGATTTATGATTCATGATTCAATTCATGATTCAATTCATGATATATTTCATGATTCTATTCATGATTCATGATTCATGATTCATGATTCATGATTCAATTCATGATTCATGATTCATGATTCATGATGCAATTCATGATTCATGATTCATGATTCCATTCATGATTTGTGATTCATGATACAATTCATGATTCATGATTCATGATTCAATTCATGATTCATGATTCATGATTCATGATTCAATTCATGATTCATGATTCAATTTATGATTCAGATCATGATTCATTTTATGATTCATAATTCATGATTCAATTCATGATTCGATTCATGATTCATGATTCACAATTCGATTCATGATTCATCATTAAATTCATGATTCGATTCATGATTCAATATTCATGATTCGATTCATGATTCATGATTCATGATTCGATTCATGATTCAAGATTCATGATTCAATTCATGATTCATGATTCATGATTCGATTCATGATTCATGATTCAGTTCATGATTCATGATTCATGATTCGACTCATGATTCAATTCATGATTCATGATTTATGATTCAATTTATGTTTCATGATTCGATTCATGATTCATGATTCATGATTCAATTCATGATTCATGATTTATGATTCAATTCATGTTTCATGATTTATTTCATGATTCAATTCATGGTTCATGAATCTTGATTCAATTCATGATTTAATTCATGATTCATGATTCATGATTCAATTCATGATTCAATTCATGATTTATGTCATGATTCAATTCATGATTCATGATTCATGATTCGATTCATGATTCATGATTCAATTCATGATTCAAGATTCATGATTCAATTCATGATTCATGATACAATTCATGATTCATGATTCAATTCATGATTCATGATTCATGATTCATGATATAATTCATGATTCATGATTCATGATTCAATTCATGATTCATGATTCATGATTCATGATATAATTCATGATTCATGATTCATGATTCAATTCATGATTCATGATTCGTGATTCATGATAGAATTCATGATTCATGATTCATGATTCAATTCATGATTCATGATTCGATTCATGATTCATGATTCAATTCATGACTCATTATTCGATTCATGATTCATGAATCGTGATTCAGATCATGATTCATGATTGATGATTCGATTCATGATTCATGATTCGATTCATGATTCCTGATTCATGATTCGATTCATGATTCATGATTCGATTCATGATTCATGATTCGATTCATGATTCGATTCATGATTCTTGATTCGAATCAGGATTCATGATTCGATTCATAATTCATAATTCATGATTCGATTCATGATTCTAGATTCAATTCATAATTCATGATTCATGATTTAATTCATGATTCATGTTTTAATTCATGATTCAATTCATGATTCATGTTTTAATTCATGACTCATGATTCAATTCATGATTCAATTCATGATTAATGATTTGATTCATGATTCATGATTCGGTTCATGATTCAATTCATGATTCATGATTTATAATTCATATATGTTTCATGATTCGATTCATGATTCATGATTCAATTCTTGATTCATGATTCATGATTCGATTCATGATTCATGATTCATGATTCATGATTCAATTTATGATTCATGATTTATGATTCAATTCATGATTCATGATTTATTTCATGATTCAATTCATGGTTCATGAATCTTGATTCAATTCATGATTCGATTCATGATTCATGATTCTTATTCAATTTATGATTCATGATACAATTCATGATTCATGATTCATGATTCAATTCATGATTCATGATTCATGATTCATGATTCATGATTCAATTCATGATTCATGATTCATGATACAATTCATGATTCATGATTCATGATTCAATTCATGATTCATGATTTATGATTCAATTCATGATTCATGATTTATTTCATGATTCAATTCATGGTTCATGAATCTTGATTCAATTCATGATTCGATTCATGATTCATGATTCATTATTCAATTTATGATTCATGATACAATTCATGATTCATGATTCATGATTCAATTCATGATTCATGATTCATGATTCAATTCATGATTCATGATTCATGATACAATTCATGATTCATGATTCATGATTCAATTCATGATTAATGATTCATGATTCAATTAATAAATCATGATTCATGATTCAATTCATGATTTATGATTCATGATTCAATTAATGATTCGATTCATGATTCAATTCATGATTCGATTTATGATTCATGATTCAATTCATGATTCATGATTCAATTCATGATTCATGATTCATGATTTGATTCATGATTCATGATTCATGATTCATGATTCAATTCATGATTCATGATTTATGATTCAATTCATGTTTTTATGATTTATTTCATGATTCAATTCATGGTTCATGAATCTTGATTCAATTCATGATTTAATTCATGGTTTATGATTCATGATTCAATTCATGATTCAATTCATGATGTATTTCATGATTCAATTCATGATTCATGATTCGATTCATGATTCATGATTCATGATTCATGATTCAATTCATGATTCATGATGCAATTCATGATTCATGATTCATGATTAAATTCATAATTCGATTCAAGATTCATGATTCATGATTCATGATTCATGATTCATGATTCATGATTCAATTCATGATTCATGATTAAATTCATAATTCGATTCAAGATTCATGATTCATGATTCATGATTCATAATTCAATTCATGATTCAATTCATTATTCATGATTCATGATTTAATTTATGATTCGATTTATGATTCATGATTAAATTCATGATTCATGATTCATGATTCAATTTATGATTCATGATTCATGATTCAAATCATGATTCATGATTCATGATACAATTTATGATTTATGATTCATGATTCAACTCATGATTCATGATTCGATTTATGATTCATGATTCAATTCATGAATCATGATTCGATTCATGATTCATAATTCATTATTCAATTCGTGATTCATGATTAAATTCAAAATTCATGATTCGTTTCATGATTCATTTCAAGATTCTTAATTCAATTCATGATTCAATTCATGATTAATGATTCATGATTCAATTAATAAATCATGATTCATGATTCAATTCATGATTCATAATTCATGATTCAATTAATGATTCATGATTCAATTCATGATTCATGATTCAATTCATGATTCATGATTCATGATTCATGATATAATTCATGATTCATGATTCATGATTCATGATTCAATTTATGATTCATGATTTGATTCATGATTCATGATTCGATTCATGATTCAATTCATGATTCATGATTCAATTCTTGATTCATGATTCATGATTTGATTCATGATTCATGATTCATGATTCATGATTCAATTCATGATTCATGATTTATGATTCAATTCATGTTTTTATG
Organism: Mixophyes fleayi; assembly: GCF_038048845.1. NCBI lineage: Eukaryota > Metazoa > Chordata > Amphibia > Anura > Limnodynastidae > Mixophyes > Mixophyes fleayi. Next base: position 49,553 of record NW_027446848.1, on the reverse strand, counting down.
ATTTATTTCATGATTCAATTCATGGTTCATGAATCTTGATTCAATTCATGATTTAATTCATGATTTATGATTCATGATTCAATTCATGATTCAATTCATGATATATTTCATGATTCTATTCATGATTCATGATTCATGATTCATGATTCATGATTCAATTCATGATTCATGATTCATGATTCATGATGCAATTCATGATTCATGATTCATGATTCCATTCATGATTTGTGATTCATGATACAATTCATGATTCATGATTCATGATTCAATTCATGATTCATGATTCATGATTCATGATTCAATTCATGATTCATGATTCAATTTATGATTCAGATCATGATTCATTTTATGATTCATAATTCATGATTCAATTCATGATTCGATTCATGATTCATGATTCACAATTCGATTCATGATTCATCATTAAATTCATGATTCGATTCATGATTCAATATTCATGATTCGATTCATGATTCATGATTCATGATTCGATTCATGATTCAAGATTCATTATTCAATTCATGATTCATGATTCATGATTCGATTCATGATTCATGATTCAGTTCATGATTCATGATTCATGATTCGACTCATGATTCAATTCATGATTCATGATTTATGATTCAATTTATGTTTCATGATTCGATTCATGATTCATGATTCATGATTCAATTCATGATTCATGATTTATGATTCAATTCATGTTTCATGATTTATTTCATGATTCAATTCATGGTTCATGAATCTTGATTCAATTCATGATTTAATTCATGATTCATGATTCATGATTCAATTCATGATTCAATTCATGATTTATGTCATGATTCAATTCATGATTCATGATTCATGATTCGATTCATGATTCATGATTCAATTCATGATTCAAGATTCATGATTCAATTCATGATTCATGATACAATTCATGATTCATGATTCATGATTCAATTCATGATTCATGATTCATGATTCATGATATAATTCATGATTCATGATTTATGATTCAATTCATGATTCATGATTCATGATTCATGATAGAATTCATGATTCATGATTCATGATTCAATTCATGATTCATGATTCGATTCATGATTCATGATTCAATTCATGACTCATTATTCGATTCATGATTCATGAATCGTGATTCAGATCATGATTCATGATTGATGATTCGATTCATGATTCATGATTCGATTCATGATTCCTGATTCATGATTCGATTCATGATTCATGATTCGATTCATGATTCATGATTCGATTCATGATTCGATTCATGATTCTTGATTCGAATCAGGATTCATGATTCGATTCATAATTCATAATTCATGATTCGATTCATGATTCTAGATTCAATTCATAATTCATGATTCATGATTTAATTCATGATTCATGTTTTAATTCATGATTCAATTCATGATTCATGTTTTAATTCATGACTCATGATTCAATTCATGATTCAATTCATGATTAATGATTTGATTCATGATTCATGATTCGGTTCATGATTCAATTCATGATTCATGATTTATAATTCAATATATGTTTCATGATTCGATTCATGATTCATGATTCAATTCTTGATTCATGATTCATGATTCGATTCATGATTCATGATTCATGATTCATGATTCAATTTATGATTCATGATTTATGATTCAATTCATGATTCATGATTTATTTCATGATTCAATTCATGGTTCATGAATCTTGATTCAATTCATGATTCGATTCATGATTCATGATTCATTATTCAATTTATGATTCATGATACAATTCATGATTCATGATTCATGATTCAATTCATGATTCATGATTCATGATTCATGATTCAATTCATGATTCATGATTCATGATACAATTCATGAATCATGATTCAATTCATGATTCATGATTTATGATTCAATTCATGATTCATGATTTATTTCATGATTTAATTCATGGTTCATGAATCTTGATTCAATTCATGATTCGATTCATGATTCATGATTCATTATTCAATTTATGATTCATGATACAATTCATGATTCATGATTCATGATTCAATTCATGATTCATGATTCAATTCATGATTCATGATTCATGATACAATTCATGATTCATGATTCATGATTCAATTCATGATTAATGATTCATGATTCAATTAATAAATCATGATTCATGATTCAATTCATGATTTATGATTCATGATTCAATTAATGATTCGATTCATGATTCAATTCATGATTCGATTTATGATTCATGATTCAATTCATGATTCATGATTCAATTCATGATTCATGATTCATGATTCATGATTCAATTCATGATTCATGATTTGATTCATGATTCATGATTCGATTCATGATTCAATTCATGATTCATGATTCAATTCTTGATTCATGATTCATGATTTGATTCATGATTCATGATTCATGATTCATGATTCAATTCATGATTCATGATTTATGATTCAATTCATGTTTTTATGATTTATTTCATGATTCAATTCATGGTTCATGAATCTTGATTCAATTCATGATTTAATTCATGGTTTATGATTCATGATTCAATTCATGATTCAATTCATGATGTATTTCATGATTCAATTCATGATTCATGATTCGATTCATGATTCATGATTCATGATTCATGATTCAATTCATGATTCATGATGCAATTCATGATTCATGATTCATGATTAAATTCATAATTCGATTCAAGATTCATGATTCATGATTCATGATTCATGATTCATGATTCATGACTCAATTCATGATTCATGATTCATGATTCAATTAATGATTCATGATTCATGATTCGATTCATGATTCATGATTCATGATTCAATTTATGATTCGAATAATGATTCATGATTCATGATTCATGATTCATGATTCAATTCATGATTCATGATTCAATTTATGATTCATGATTTAATTCATGATTCATGATTCAATTCATGATTCATGAATCATGATTCAATTCATGATTCAATTCATGATTTATGATTTAATTCATGATTGATGATTCTTAATTCATGATTCAATTCATGATTCATGATTGATGATTTGATTCATGATTCATGATTCGATTCATGATTCCTGATTCATGATTCGATTCCTGATTCATGATTCGATTCATGATTCATGATTCGATTCATGATTCGATTCATGATTCGATTCATGATTCGATTCATGATTCTTGATTCGAATCATGATTCATGATTCGATTCATAATTCATAATTCATGATTCGATTCATGATTCAATTCATAATTCATGATTCATGATTTAATTCATGATTCATGTTTTAATTCATGATTCAATTCATGATTCATGTTTTAATTCATGATTCCTGATTCAATTCATGATTCATGATTCGATTCATGATTCATTTTTTAATTCATGATTCATGATACAATTCATGATTCATTATTCATGATTCAATGCATGATTGATGATACATGATTCGATTCATGATTCATGATTCATGATTAAATTCATGATTCGATTCACGATTCATGATTCATGATTCATGATTCATGATTCATGATACATGATTCAATTCATGATTCATGATTCAATTCATGATTCATGATTCAATTCATGATTCATGATTGATGATTCGATTCATGATTCATGATTCGATTCATGATTCCTGATTCATTATTCGATTCCTGATTCATGATTCGATTCATGATTCATGATTCGATTCATGATTCGATTCATGATTCGATTCTTGATTCGAATCATGATTCATGATTCGATTCATAATTCATAATTCATGATTCGATTCATGATTCAAGATTCAATTCATAATTCATAATTCATGATTTAATTCATGATTCATGTTTTAATTCATGATTTAATTCATGATTCATGTTTTAATTCATGACTCATGATTCAATTCATGATTCATGATTCATGATTCATGATATAATTCATGATTCATGATTCATGATTCAATTCATGATTCATGATAGAATTCATGATTCATGATTCATGATTCAATTCATGATTCATGATTCGATTTATGATTCATGATTCAGTTCATGAATCATTATTCGATTCATGATTCATGAATCGTGATTCAGATCATGATTCATGATTGATGATTCGATTCATGATTCATGATTCGATTCATGATTCCTGATTCATGATTCGATTCATGATTCATGATTCGATTCATGATTCATGATTCGATTCATGATTCGATTCATGATTCTTGATTCGAATCAGGATTCATGATTCGATTCATAATTCATAATTCATGATTCGATTCATGATTCTAGATTCAATTCATAATTCATGATTCATGATTTAATTCATGATTCATGTTTTAATTCATGATTCAATTCATGATTCATGTTTTAATTCATGACTCATGATTCAATTCATGATTCAATTCATGATTAATGATTTGATTCATGATTCATGATTCGGTTCATGATTCAATTCATGATTCATGATTTATAATTCAATATATGTTTCATGATTCGATTCATGATTCATGATTCAATTCTTGATTCATGATTCATGATTCGATTCATGATTCACGATTCATGATTCATGATTCAATTCATGATTCATTATTTATGATTCAATTCATGATTCATGATTTATTTCATGATTCAATTCATGGTTCATGAATCTTGATTCAATTCATGATTCGATTCATGATTCATGATTCATTATTCAATTTATGATTCATGATACAATTCATGATTCATGATTCATGATTCAATTCATGATTCATGATTCATGATTCATGATTCAATTCATGATTCATGATTCATGATACAATTCATGATTCATGATTCATGATTCAATTCATGATTCATGATTTATGATTCAATTCATGATTCATGATTTATTTCATGATTCAATTCATGGTTCATGAATCTTGATTCAATTCATGATTCGATTCATGATTCATGATTCATTATTCAATTTATGATTCATGATACAATTCATGATTCATGATTCATGATTCATGATTCAATTCATGATTCATGATACAATTCATGATTCATGATTCATGATTCAATTCATGATTAATGATTCATGATTCAATTAATAAATCATGATTCATGATTCAATTCATGATTTATGATTCATGATTCAATTAATGATTCGATTCATGATTCAATTCATGATTCGATTTATGATTCATGATTCAATTCATGATTCATGATTCAATTCATGATTCATGATTCATGATTCATGATTCAATTCATGATTCATGATTTGATTCATGATTCATGATGCGATTCATGATTCAATTCATGATTCATGATTCAATTCTTGATTCATGATTCATGATTTGATTCATGATTCATGATTCATGATTCATGATTCAATTCATGATTCATGATTTATGATTCAATTCATGTTTTTATGATTTATTTCATGATTCAATTCATGGTTCATGAATCTTGATTCAATTCATGATTTAATGCATGGTTTATGATTCATGATTCAATTCATGATTCAATTCATGATTTATTTCATGATTCAATTCATGATTCATGATTCATGATTCGATTCATGATTCATGATTCATGATTCAATTCATGATTCATGATGCAATTCATGATTCATGATTCATGATTAAATTCATAATTCGATTCAAGATTCATGATTCATGATTCATGATTCATGATTCATGACTCAATTCATGATTCATGATTCATGATTCAATTCATGATTCATGATTCATGATTCGATTCATGATTCATGATTCATGATTCAATTTATGATTCGAATAATGATTCATGATTCATGATTCATGATTCATGATTCAATTCATGATTCATGATTCAATTTATGATTCATGATTTAATTCATGATTCATGATTCAATTCATGATTCATGAATCATGATTCAATTCATGATTCAATTCATGATTCAATTCATGATTTATGATTTAATTCATGATTGATGATTCTTAATTCATGATTCAATTCATGATTCATGATTGATGATTTGATTCATGATTCATGATTCGATTCATGATTCCTGATTCATGATTCGATTCCTGATTCATGATTCGATTCATGATTCATGATTCGATTCATGATTCGATTCATGATTCGATTCATGATTCGATTCATGATTCTTGATTCGAATCATGATTCGATTCATGATTCTTGATTCGAATCATGATTCATGATTCGATTCATAATTCATAATTCATGATTCGATTCATGATTCAATTCATGATTCATGATTCAATTCATGATTCATGATTCAATTCATGATTCATGATTGATGATTCGATTCATGATTCATGATTCGATTTATGATTCCTGATTCATTATTCGATTCCTGATTCATGATTCGATTCATGATTCATGATTTGATTCATGATTCGATTCATGATTCGATTTATGAATCGATTCATGATTCTTGATTCGAATCATGATTCTTGATTCGAATCATGATTCATGATTCGATTCATAATTCATAATTCATGATTCGATTCATGATTCAATTCATAATTCATGATTCATGATTTAATTCATGATTCATGTTTTAATTCATGATTCAATTCATGATTCATGTTTTAATTCATGATTCCTGATTCAATTCATGATTCATGATTCGATTCATAATTCATTTTTTAATTCATGATTCATGATACAATTCATGATTCATTATTCATGATTCAATGCATGATTGATGATACATGATTCGATTCATGATTCATGATTCATGATTAAATTCATGATTCGATTCACGATTCATGATTCATGATTCATGATTCATGATTCATGATACATGATTCAATTCATGATTCATGATTCAATTCATGATTCATGATTCAATTCATGATTCATGATTGATGATTCGATTCATGATTCATGATTCGATTCATGATTCCTGATTCATTATTCGATTCCTGATTCATGATTCGATTCATGATTCATGATTCGATTCATGATTCGATTCATGATTCGATTCTTGATTCGAATCATGATTCGTGATTCGATTCATAATTCATAATTCATGATTCGATTCATGATTCAAGATTCAATTCATAATTCATAATTCATGATTTAATTCATGATTCATGTTTTAATTCATGATTTAATTCATGATTCATGTTTTAATTCATGACTCATGATTCAATTCATGATTCATGATTCAATTCATGATTCATGATTCATGATTGGATTTATGATTTATGATTCAATTCATGATTCATGATTCAATTCGTGATTCATGATTCATTTCATGATTCATGATTTATTCATGATTCATGATTTATTTCATGATTCAATTCATGGTTCATGAATCTTGATTCAATTCATGATTTATTTCATGATTCATGATTCGATTCATGATTCATGATTCATGATTCAATTCATGATTCATGATTCAATTAATGATTCATGATTCAATTAATGATTCATGATTCGATTCATAAATTCATGATTCATGATTCAATTCATGATTCAATTCATGATTCATGATTAATGATTCGATTCATGTTTCATGATTTATGATTCAATTCATGATTCATGATTCATAATTCAATTCATGATTCATGATTAATGATTCGATATATGATCCATGATTCAATTCATAATTCATGATTCAATTCGTGATTCATGATTCAATTCATGATTCATGATTCTTTTTATGATTCATTTCATGATTCATGATTCCTGATTCAATTCATGATTCATGATTAGATTCATGATTCATGTTTCAATTCATGATTCAATTATTGATTCAATTCATAATTCAATTCATGATTCATGATTCAATTCATGATTCATTATTCAAATTTCAATGCATGATTCATGATTCATGATTCGATTCATGATTCATGATTCGATTCATGATTCATGATTCAATTCATGAGTCATGATTCATGATTCGATTCATGATTCATTATTCAATTCATGATTCATGATTCGATTCATGATTTATGATTCATAATTCAATTCATGATTCAATTCATTATTCATGATTCATGATTCAATTCATGATTCATGATTCAATTCATGATTCATGATTCAATTTATTATTCGATTTATGATTCATGATTCAATTCATGATTCATGATTCATGATTCAATTTATGATTCATGATTCATGATTCAAATCATGATTCATGATTCATGATACAATTCATGATTTATGATTCATGATTCAACTCATGATTCATGATTCATGATTCGATTTATGATTCATGATTCAATTCATGAATCATGATTCGATTCATGATTCATAATTCATTATTCAATTCGTGATTCATGATTAAATTCAAAATTCATGATTTGTTTCATGATTCATTTCAAGATTCTTAATTCAATTAATGATTCAAATTATGATTAATGATTCATGATTCAATTAATAAATCATGATTTATGATTCAATTCATGATTCATGATTCATGATTCAATTAATGATTCGATTCATGATTCAATTCATGATTCGATTTATGATTCATGATTCATGATTCATGATTCAATTCATGATTCATGATTCAATTCATGATTCATGATTCAATTCATGATTCATGATTCATGATTCATGATACAATTCATGATTCATGATTCATGATTCATGATTCTATTCATGATTCATGATTTGATTCATGATTCATGATTCGATTCATGATTCAATTCATGATTCATGATTCAATTCTTGATTCATGATTTGATTCATGATTCATGATTCATGATTCATGATTCAATTCATGATACATGATTTATGATTCAATTCATGTTTTTATGATTTATTTCATGATTCAATTCATGGTTCATGAATCTTGATTCAATTCATGATTTAATTCATGATTTATGATTCATGATTCAATTCATGATTCATGATTCATGATTCATGATTCAATTCATGATTCATGATTTATGATTCAATTCATGTTTTTATGATTTATTTCATGATTCAATTCATGGTTCATGAATCTTGATTCAATTCATGATTTAATTCATGATTTATGATTCATGATTCAATTCATGATTCAATTCATGATTTATTTCATGATTCAATTCATGATTCATGATTCATGATTCGATTCATGATTCATGATTCATGATTCAATTCATGATTCATGATGCAATTCATGATTCATGATTCATGATTCCATTCATGATTCGTGATTCATGATACAATTCATGATTCATGATTCATGATTCAATTCATGATTCATGATTCATGATTCATGATTCAATTCATGATTCATGATTCATGATTCAATTTATGATTCGAATAATGATTCATGATTCATGTTTCATGATTCAATTCATAATTCATGATTCAATTTATGATTCAGATCATGATTCATTTTATGATTCATAATTCATGATTCAATTCATGATTCAATTAATGATTCATGATTCATAATTCGATTCATGATTCATCATTAAATTCATGATTCGATTCATGATTCAATATTCATGATTCGATTCATGATTCATGATTCATGATTCGATTCATGATTCAAGATTCATGATTCAATTCATGATTCATGATTCATGATTCGATTCATGATTCATGATTCAGTTCATGATTCATGATTCGACTCATGATTCAATTCATGATTCATGATTTATGATTCAATTTATGTTTCATGATTCGATTCATGATTCATGATTCATGATTCAATTCTTGATTCATGATTAATGATTCGATTCATGATTCATGATTCATGATTCAATTTATGATTCATGATTTATGATTCAATTCATGTTTCATGATTTATTTCATGATTCAATTCATGGTTCATGAATCTTGATTCAATTCATGATTTAATTCATGATTCATGATTCATGATTCATGATTCAATTCATGATTCAATTCATGATTTATGTCATGATTCAATTCATGATTCATGATTCATGATTCGATTCATGATTCATGATTCAATTAATGATTCAAGATTCATGATTCAATTCATGATTCATGATACAATTCATGATTCATGATTCATGATTCAATTCATGATTCATGATTCATGATTAATGATATAATTCATGATTCATGATTCATGATTCAATTCATGATTCATGATTCATGATTCATGATAGAATTCATGATTCATGATTCATGATTTAATTCATGATTCATGATTCGATTTATGATTCATGATTCAGTTCATGAATCATTATTCGATTCATGATTCATGAATCATTATTCGATTCATGATTCATGATTCATGATTCAATTCGTGATTCATGATTCATTTCTTGATTCATGATTCATGATTCAATTCATGATTCATGATTCATTTCTTGATTCATGATTCAATTCATGATTCAGATCATGATTCATGATTGATGATTCGATTCATGATTCATGATTCGATTCATGATTCTTGATTCATGATTCGATTCATGATTCATGATTCGATTCATGATTCATGATTCGATTCATGATTCGATTCATGATTCTTGATTCGAATCAGGATTCATGATTCGATTCATAATTCATAATTCATGATTCGATTCATGATTCAAGATTCATCTCATAATTCATGATTCATGTTTTAATTCATGATTCAATTCATGATTCTTGTTTTAATTCATGACTCATGATTCAATTCATGATTCAATTCATGATTAATGATTTGATTCATGATTCAATTCATGATTCATGATTTAATTCATGATTCATGATTCATGATTCGATTCATGATTCATGATTCGATTCATGATTCATGATTCATGATTCATGATTCAATTCATGATTCATGATTTATGATTCAATTCATGATTCATGATTTTTTTCATGATTCAATTCATGGTTCATGAATCTTGATTCAATTCATGATTCGATTCATGATTCATGATTCATTATTTAATTTATGATTCATGATACAATTCATGATTCATAATTCATGATTCAATTCATGATTCATGATTCAATTCATGATTCATGATTCATGATTCATGATACAATTCATGATTCATGATTCATGATTCAATTCATGATTTATGATTCATGATTCATGATACAATTCATGATTCATGATTCATGATTCAATTCATGATTCATGATTCATGATTCAATTCAAGATTCATGATTCATTTCATGATTCATTTCATGATTCTTGATTAAATTCATGATTCAATTCATGATTCATGATTCATTTCTTGATTCATGATTTATGATTCAATTCATGATTCAGATCATGATTCATTTTATGATTCATAATTCATGATTCAATTCATGATTCAATTAATGATTCATGATTCATAATTCGATTCATGATTCATGATTCATGATTCGATTCATGATTCATGATTCATGATTCGATTCATGATTCAAGATTCATGATTTAATTCATGAATTATGATTCATGATTCGATTCATGATTCATGATTCAGTTCATGATTCATGATTCATAATTCGATTCATGATTCATGATTCATGATTCGATTCATGAGTCATGATTCATGATTCGATTCATGATTCATTATTCAATTCATGATTCATGATTCGATTCATGATTCATGATTCATAATTCAATTCATGATTCAATTCATTATTCATGATTCATGATTCAATTCATGATTGATAATTCAATTCATGATTCATGATTCAATTTATGATTCGATTTATGATTCATGATTCGAATTATGATTCATGATTCATGATTCAATTTATGATTCATGATTCATGATTCAAATCATGATTCATGATTCATGATACAATTGATGATTTATGATTCATGATTCATGATTCAATTTATGATTCATGATTCATGATTCAAATCATGATTCATGATACAATTCATGATTTATGATTCATGATTCATGATTCGATTTATGATTCATGATTCAATTCATGAATCATGATTTGATTCATGATTCATAATTCATTATTCAATTCGTGATTCATGATTAAATTCAAAATTCATGATTCGTTTCATGATTCATTTCAAGATTCTTAATTCAATTCATGATTCAATTCATGATTAATGATTCATGATTCAATTAATAAATCATGATTCATGATTCAATTCATGATTCATGATTCATGATTCAATTCATGATTCGATTCATTTTTCATGATTCATGATTCATAATTCGATTCATCATTCATGATTTATGATTCATGATTCAGTTCATGATTCATGATTCAATTCTTGATTCATGATTCATGATTCGATTCATGATTTATGATTCATGATTTATGATTTAATTCATGATTCGTGATTTATTTCATGATTAATTTCATGGTTCATGAATCTTGATTCAATTAATGATTTATTTCATGATTCATGATTTGATTCATGATTCAATTCATGATTCATGATTCAATTAATGATTCATGATTCGATTCATAAATTCACTATTCATGATTTAATTCATGATTCAATTCATGATTCATGATTCATGATTTATGATTCGATTTATGTTTCATGATTTATGATTCAATTCATGATTCATGATTCATGATTCGATTCATGATTCATGATTCGATTCATGATTCATGTTTCAATTCATGATTCAATTATTGATTCAATTCATAATTCAATTCATGATTCATGATTCAATTCATGAATCATTATTCATGATTCAATGCATGATTCATGATTCATGATTTGATTCATGATTCATGATTCAATTCATGATTCATGTTTCAATTCATGATTCGATTCACGATTCATGATTCATGATTCATGATTCAATTCATGATTCATGATTCAATTCATGATTCATGATTCATGATTCAATTAATGATTCATGATTTATGATTCGATTTATGATTCATGATTCAATTCATGATTCGATTCATGATTCATGACTCAATTCATGATTCGATTCATGATTCATGATTCAATTCATGATTCATGATTCATGATTCAATTTATGATTCATGATTCAATTCATGATTCATGATTCATGACTCAATTCATGATTCGATTCTTGATTCATGATTCATGATTCGATTCATGATTCATGATTCATGATTCAATTTATGATTCGATTCATGATTCTTGATTCATGAATTATGATTCATGATTCATGATTCAATTCATGATTCATGATTCAATTCATGATTCATGAATCATGATTCAATTAATGATTCAATTCATGATTCATGATTCAATTCATGATTCATGATTCAATTCATGATTCATGAATCATGATTCAATTCCTGATTCATGAATCATGATTCAATTCATGATTCAATTCATGATTCATGATTCAATTCATGATTCATGATTCAATTCATGATTCATGATTCATGATTCAATTTATGATTCGATTCATGATTCAATTCATGATTCATGATTCATGACTCAATTCATGATTCGATTCATGATTCATGATTCATGATTCGATTCATGATTCATGATTCATGATTTAATTTATGATTCGATTCATGATTCATGATTCGATTTATGATTCATGATTCAGTTCATGAATCATGATTTGATTCATAATTCATGATTCATGATTCAATTCATGATTCATGATTCAATTCATGATTCATGATTCATTTCATGATTCTTGATTCAATTCATGATTCAATTAATGATTCATGATTTATTTCTTGATTCATGATTCATGATTTAATTCATGATTCAGATCATGATTCATTTTATGATTCATAATTCATGATTCAATTCATGATTGGATTAATGATTCATGATTCATAATTCGATTCATGATTCATGATTCAATTCATGATTCAATTCATGATTCATGATTCATTTCTTGATTCCTGATTTATGAGTCAATTCATGATTCAGATCATGATTCATTTTATGATTCATAATTCATGATTCAATTCATGATTCAATTAATGATTCATGATTCATAATTCGATTCATGATTCATGATTCATGATTCGATTCATGATTCATGATTCATGATTCGATTCATGATTCAAGATTCATGATTTAATTCATGAATTATGATTCATGATTCGATTCATGATTCATGATTCAGTTCATGATTCATGATTCATGATTCGATTCATGATTTATGATTCAATTCATGATTCATGATTAAATTTATGATTCATGATTTATGATTCAATTCATGAATCTTGATTTAATTCATGATTTATTTCATGATTCATAATTTGATTCATGATTCATGATTCATGATTCAATTCATGAGTCATGATTCATGATTCGATTCATGATTCATTATTCAATTCATGATTCATGATTCGATTCATGATTCATGATTCATAATTCAATTCATGATTCAATTCATTATTCATGATTCATGATTCAATACATGATTCATGATTCAATTTATGATTCATGATTCGAATTATGATTCATGATTCATGATTCAATTTATGATTCATGATTCATGATTCAAATCATGATTCATGATTCATGATACAATTCATGATTTATGATTCATAATTCAACTCATGATTCATGATTCATGATTTGATTTATGATTCATGATTCAATTCATGAATCATGATTTGATTCATGATTCATAATTCATTATTCAATTCGTGATTCATGATTAAATTCAAAATTCATGATTCGTTTCATGATTCATTTCAAGATTCTTAATTCAATTCATGATTCAATTCATGATTAATGATTAATGATTCAATTAATAAATAATGATTCATGATTCAATTCATGATTCATGATTCATGATTCAATTAATGATTCGATTCATGATTCAATTCATGATTCGATTTATGATTCATGATTCATGATTCATGATTCATGATTCATGATTCGATTCATGATTCATGATTCAATTCATGATTCATGATTCGATTCATGATTCATGATTCAATTCATGATTCATGATTCATGATTCAATTCATGATTCGATTCATTATTCATGATTTATGATTCATAATTCGATTCATGATTCATGATTCATGATTCATGGTTCAGTTCATGATTCATGATTCAATTCTTGATTCATGATTCGATTCATGATTCATGATTCAATTCTTGATTCATGATTCATGATTCGATTCATGATTTATGATTCATGATTTATGATTCAATTCATGATTCATGATTTATTTCATGATTCAATTCATGGTTTATGAATCTTGATTAAATTAATGATTTATTTCATGATTCATGATTTGATTCATGATTCAATTCATGATTCATGATTCAATTAATGATTCATGATTCGATTCATAAATTCATGATTCATGATTCAATTCATGATTCAATTCATAATTCATGATTCGATTCATGATTCATGTTTCAATTCATGATTCTATTATTGATTCAATTCATAATTCAATTCATGATTCATGATTCAATTTATGAATCATTATTCATGATTCAAAGCATGATTCATGATTCATGATTTGATTCATGATTCATGATTCAATTCATGATTCATGATTCAATTCATGATTCGATTCACGATTCATGATTCATGATTCAATTCATGATTCATGATTCAATTCATGATTCATGATTCATGATTCAATTCATGATAAATGATTCATGATTCGATTTATGATTCATGATTCAATTCATGATTCATGATTCATGACTCAATTCATGATTCGATTCATGATTCATGATTCATGATTCAATTCATGATTCATGATTCATGATTCATGATTCGATTTATGATTCATGATTCAATTTATGATTCATGATTCATGACTCAATTCATGATTCGATTCATGATTCATGATTCATGATTCGATTCATGATTCATGATTCAATTTATGATTCGATTCATGATTCTTGATTCATGAATTATGATTCATGATTCATGATTCAATTCATGATTCATGATTCAATTCATGATTCATGAATCATGATTCAATTCATGATTCAATTCATGATTCATGATTCAATTTATGATTCATGATTCAATTCATGATTCATGATTCAATTTATGATTCATGATTCATGATTCAAATCATGATTCATGATTCATGATACAATTCATGATTTATGATTCATGATTCATGATTCGATTTATGATTCATGATTCAATTCATGAATCATGATTTGATTCATGATTCATAATTCATTATTCAATTCGTGATTCATGATTAAATTCAAAATTCATGATTCGTTTCATGATTCATTTCAAGATTCTTAATTTAATTCATGATTCAATTCATGATTAATGATTCATGATTCAATTAATAAATCATGATTCATGATTCAATTCATGATTCATGATTCATGATTCAATTCATGATTCGATTCATTTTTCATGATTCATGATTCATAATTCGATTCATCATTCATGATTCATAATTCATGATTCAGTTTATGATTCATGATTCAATTCTTGATTCATGATTCATGATTCGATTCATGATTTATGATTCATGATTTATGATTTAATTCATGATTCGTGATTTATTTCATGATTAATTTCATGGTTCATTAATATTGATTCAATTAATGATTTATTTCATGATTCATGATTTGATTCATGATTCAATTCATGATTCATGATTCAATTAATGATTCATGATTCGATTCATAAATTCACTATTCATGATTTAATTCATGATTCAATTCATGATTCATGATTCATGATTCATGATTCGATTCATGTTTCATGATTTATGATTCAATTCATGATTCATGATTCATGATTCGATTCATGATTCATGATTCGATTCATGATTCATGATTCGATTCATGATTCATGTTTCAATTCATGATTCAATTATTGATTCAATTCATAATTCAATTCATGATTCATGATTCAATTCATGAATCATTATTCATGATTCAATGCATGATTCATGATTCATGATTCGATTCATGATTCATGTTTCAATTCATGATTCATGTTTCAATTCATGATTCATGATTCAATTCATGATTCATGAATCATGATTCAATTCCTGATTCATGAATCATGATTCAATTCATGATTCAATTCATGATTCATGATTCAATTCATGATTCATGATTCATGATTCAATTTATGATTCGATTCATGATTCAATTCATGATTCATGATTCATGACTCAATTCATGATTCGATTCATGATTCATGATTCATGATTCGATTCATGATTCATGATTCATGATTTAATTTATGATTCGATTCATGATTCATAATTCGATTTATGATTCATGATTCAGTTCATGAATCATGATTTGATTCATAATTCATGATTCATGATTCAATTCATGATTCATGATTCAATTCATGATTCATGATTCATTTCATGATTCATTTCATGATTCTTGATTCAATTCATGATTCAATTAATGATTCATGATTTATTTCTTGATTCATGATTCATGATTCAATTCATGATTCAGATCATGATTCATTTTATGATTCATAATTCATGATTCAATTCATGATTCAATTAATGATTCATGATTCATAATTCGATTCATGATTCATGATTCATGATTCGATTCATGATTCAGGATTCATGATTCGATTCATGATTCAAGATTCATGATTTAATTCATGAATTATGATTCATGATTCGATTCATGATTCATGATTCAGTTCATGATTCATGATTCATGATTCGATTCATGATTCATGATTCAATTCATGATTCATGATTAAATTTATGATTCATGATTTATGATTCAATTCATGAATCTTGATTTAATTCATGATTTATTTCATGATTCATGATTCGATTCATGATTCATTATTCAATTCATGATTCATGATTCGATTCATGATTCATGATTCATAATTCAATTCATGATTCAATTCATTATTCATGATTCATGATTCAATTCATGATTCATGATTCAATTTATGATTCGATTTATGATTCATGATTCGAATTATGATTCATGATTCATGATTCAATTTATGATTCATGATTCATGATTCAAATCATGATTCATGATTCATGATACAATTCATGATTCATGATTCATGATACAATTCATGATTTATGATTCATGATTCAACTCATGATTCATGATTCATGATTCGATTTATGATTCATGATTCAATTCATGAATCATGATTTGATTCATGATTCATAATTCATTATTCAATTCGTGATTCATGATTAAATTCAAAATTCATGATTCGTTTTATGATTCATTTCAAGATTCTTAATTCAATTCATGATTCAATTCATGATTAATGATTCAATTAATAAATCATGATTCATGATTCAACTTTATGATTCATGATTCATGATTCAATTAATGATTCGATTCATGATTCAATTCATGATTCGATTTATGATTCATGATTCATGATTCATGATTCATGATTCATGATTCGATTGATGATTCATGATTCAATTCATGATTCATGATTCGATTCATGATTCATGATTCAATTCTTGATTTATGATTCATGATTCAATTCATGATTCGATTCATTATTCATGATTTATGATTCATAATTCGATTCATGATTCATGATTCATGATTCATGATTCAGTTCATGATTCATGATTCAATTCTTGATTCATGATTCGATTAATGATTCATGATTCAATTCTTGATTCATGATTCATGATTCGATTCATGATTTATGATTCATGATTTATGATTCAATTCATGATTCATGATTTATTTCATGATTCAATTCATGGTTCATGAATCTTGATTCAATTAATGATTTATTTCATGATTCATGATTTGATTCATGATTCAATTCATGATTCATGATTCAATTAATGATTCATGATTCGATTCATAAATTCATGATTCATGATTCAATTCATGATTCAATTCATGATTCATGATTCGATTCATGTTTCATGATTTATGATTCAATTCATGATTCATGATTCCTGATTCAATTCATGATTCATGATTCGATTCATGATTCATGTTTCAATTCATGATTCTATTATTGATTCAATTCATAATTCAATTCATGATTCATGATTCAATTTATGAATCATTATTCATGATTCAAAGCATGATTCATGATTCATGATTTGATTCATGATTCATGATTCAATTCATGATTCATGATTCAATTCATGATTCGATTCACGATTCATGATTCATGATTCAATTCATGATTCATGATTCAATTCATGATTCATGATTCATGATTCAATTCATGATAAATGATTCATAATTCATGATTCGATTTATGATTCATGATTCAATTCATGATTCATGATTCATGACTCAATTCATGATTCGATTCATGATTCATGATTCATGATTCAATTCATGATTCATGATTCATGATTCATGATTCGATTTATGATTCATGATTCAATTCATGATTCATGATTCATGACTCAATTCATGATTCGATTCATGATTCATGATTCATGATTCGATTCATGATTCATGATTCATGATTCAATTTATGATTCGATTCATGATTCTTGATTCATGAATTATGATTCATGATTCATGATTCAATTCATGATTCATGATTCAATTCATGATTCATGAATCATGATTCAATTCATGATTCAATTCATGATTCATGATTCAATTCATGATTCATGATTCAATTCATGATTCATGAATCATGATTCAATTCATGATTCATGATTCAATTCATGATTCATGATTCAATTCATGATTCATGATTCATGATTCAATTTATGATTCGATTCATGATTCAATTCATGATTCATGATTCATGACTCAATTCATGATTCGATTCATGATTCATGATTCATGATTCGATTCATGATTCATGATTCATGATTTAATATATGATTCGATTCATGATTCATGATTCGATTTATGATTCATGATTCAGTTCATGAATCATGATTTGATTCATAATTCATGATTCATTATTCAATTCATGATTCATGATTCAATTCATGATTCATGATTCATTTCATGATTCATTTCATGATTCTTGATTCAATTCATGATTCAATTAATGATTCATGATTTATTTCTTGATTCATGGTTCATGATTCAATTCATGATTCAGATCATGATTCATTTTATGATTCATAATTCATGATTCAATTAATGATTCAATTAATGATTCATGATTCATAATTCGATTCATGATTCATGATTCGATTCATGATTCATGATTCGATTCATGATTCATGATTCATGATACAATTCATGATTCATGATTCATGATTCAACTCATGATTCATGATTCATGATTCGATTTATGATTCATGATTCATGATTCAACCCATGATTCATGATTCATGATTTGATTTATGATTCATGATTCATGATTCAATTCATGATTAAATTCATGATTTATGATTTGTTTCATGATTCATTTCAAGATTCTTGATTCAGTTCATGATTCAATTCATGATTCATGATTCATTTCATGATTCATGATTCAATTCATAATTCATGATTCATGATTCATGATTCAATTAATGATTCATGATTCATGATTCGATTCATGATTCATGATTAATGATTCGATTCATGATTCATGATTCATGATTCAATTCATGATTCATGATTCAATTCATGATTCATGATTCATGATACAATTCATGATTCATGGTTCAATTCATGATTCATGATTCAATTTATGATTCATGATTCAATTCATGAATCATGATTCGATTCATGATTCATGATTCATGATTCAATTCGTGATTCATGATTCAATTCATGATTCATGATTCAATTCATGATTCATGATTCAATTCATGATTCATGATTCATGATTCAATTTATGATTCGATTCATGATTCAATTCATGATTCATGATTCATGACTCAATTCATGATTCAATTCATGATTCATGATTCATGATTCATGATTCGATTCATGATTCATGATTCATGATTTAATTTATGATTCGATTCATGATTCATGATTCGATTTATGATTCATGATTCAGTTCATGAATCATGATTTGATTCATAATTCATGATTCATGATTCAATTCATGATTCATGATTCAATTCATGATTCATGATTCATTTCATTATTCATTTCATGATTCTTGATTCAATTCATGATTCAATTAATGATTCATGATTTATTTCTTGATTCATGATTCATGATTCAATTCATGATTCAGATCATGATTCATTTTATGATTCATAATTCATGATTCAATTCATGATTCAATTAATGATTCATGATTAATAATTCGATTCATGATTCATGATTCAATTCATGATTCGATTCATGATTCATGATTCATGATACAATTCATGATTCATGATTCATGATTCAACTCAAGATTCATGATTCATGATTCGATTTATGATTCATGATTCATGATTCAACTCATGATTAAATTCATGATTTATGATTTGTTTTATGATTCATTTCAAGATTCTTGATTCAATTCATGATTCAATTCCTGATTCATGATTCATTTCATGATTCATGATTCAATTCATGATTCATGATTCATGATTCAATTCATGATTCATGATTCGATTCATGATTCATGATTCATGATTCGATTCATGATTCATGATTCAATTCATGATTTATGATTCATGATTCAATTCATGATTCATGATTCATGATACAATTCATGATTCATGGTTCAATTCATGATTCATGATTCAATTTATGATTTATGATTCAATTCATGAATCATGATTCGATTCATGATTCATGATTCATGATTCAATTCATGATTCAATTCATGATTCATGATTCGATTCATGTTTCATGATTTATGATTCAATTCATGATTCATGATTCCTGATTCAATTCATGATTCATGATTCGATTCATGATTCATGTTTCAATTCATGATTCTATTATTGATTCAATTCATAATTCAATTCATGATTCATGATTCAATTTATGAATCATTATTCATGATTCAAAGCATGATTCATGATTCATGATTTGATTCATGATTCATGATTCAATTCATGATTCATGATTCAATTCATGATTCGATTCACGATTCATGATTCATGATTCAATTCATGATTCATGATTCAATTCATGATTCATGATTCATGATTCAATTCATGATAAATGATTCATAATTCATGATTCGATTTATGATTCATGATTCAATTCATGATTCATGATTCATGACTCAATTCATGATTCGATTCATGATTCATGATTCATGATTCAATTCATGATTCATGATTCATGATTCGATTTATGATTCATGATTCAATTCATGATTCATGATTCATGACTCAATTCATGATTCGATTCATGATTCATGATTCATGATTCGATTCATGATTCATGATTCATGATTCAATTTATGATTCGATTCATGATTCTTGATTCATGAATTATGATTCATGATTCATGATTCAATTCATGATTCATGATTCAATTCATGATTCATGAATCATGATTCAATTCATGATTCAATTCATGATTCATGATTCAATTCATGATTCATGAATCATGATTCAATTCATGATTCATGATTCAATTCATGATTCATGATTCAATTCATGATTCATGATTCATGATTCAATTTATGATTCGATTCATGATTCAATTCATGATTCATGATTCATGACTCAATTCATGATTCGATTCATGATTCATGATTCATGATTCGATTCATGATTCATGATTCAATTTATGATTCGATTTATGATTCATGATTCGAATTATGATTCATGATTCATGATTCAATTTATGATTCATGATTCCTGATACAATTCATGATTTATGATTCATGATTCAACTCATGATTCATGATTCATGATTCGATTTATGATTCATGATTCAATTCATGAATCATGATTTGATTCATGATTCATAATTCATTATTCAATTCGTGATTCATGATTAAATTCAAAATTCATGATTCGTTTTATGATTCATTTCAAGATTCTTAATTCAATTCATGATTCAATTCATGATTAATGATTCAATTAATAAATCATGATTCATGATTCAACTTTATGATTCATGATTCATGATTCAATTAATGATTCGATTCATGATTCAATTCATGATTCGATTTATGATTCATGATTCATGATTCATGATTCATGATTCATGATTCGATTGATGATTCATGATTCAATTCATGATTCATGATTCGATTCATGATTCATGATTCAATTCTTGATTCATGATTCATGATTCAATTCATGATTCGATTCATTATTCATGATTTATGATTCATAATTCGATTCATGATTCAACTTTATGATTCATGATTCATGATTCAATTAATGATTCGATTCATGATTCAATTCATGATTCGATTTATGATTCATGATTCATGATTCATGATTCATGATTCATGATTCAGTTCATGATTCATGATTCAATTCTTGATTCATGATTCGATTAATGATTCATGATTCAATTCTTGATTCATGATTCATGATTCGATTCATGATTTATGATTCATGATTTATGATTCAATTCATGATTCATGATTTATTTCATGATTCAATTCATGGTTCATGAATCTTGATTCAATTAATGATTTATTTCATGATTCATGATTTGATTCATGATTCAATTCATGATTCATGATTCAATTAATGATTCATGATTCGATTCATAAATTCATGATTCATGATTCAATTCATGATTCAATTCATGATTCATGATTCGATTCATGTTTCATGATTTATGATTCAATTCATGATTCATGATTCCTGATTCAATTCATGATTCATGATTCGATTCATGATTCATGTTTCAATTCATGATTCTATTATTGATTCAATTCATAATTCAATTCATGATTCATGATTCAATTTATGAATCATTATTCATGATTCAAAGCATGATTCATGATTCATGATTTGATTCATGATTCATGATTCAATTCATGATTCATGATTCAATTCATGATTCGATTCACGATTCATGATTCATGATTCAATTCATGATTCATGATTCAATTCATGATTCATGATTCATGATTCAATTCATGATAAATGATTCATAATTCATGATTCGATTTATGATTCATGATTCAATTCATGATTCATGATTCATGACTCAATTCATGATTCGATTCATGATTCATGATTCATGATTCAATTCATGATTCATGATTCATGATTCATGATTCGATTTATGATTCATGATTCAATTCATGATTCATGATTCATGACTCAATTCATGATTCGATTCATGATTCATGATTCATGATTCGATTCATGATTCATGATTCATGATTCAATTTATGATTCGATTCATGATTCTTGATTCATGAATTATGATTCATGATTCATGATTCAATTCATGATTCATGATTCAATTCATGATTCATGAATCATGATTCAATTCATGATTCAATTCATGATTCATGATTCAATTCATGATTCATGATTCAATTCATGATTCATGAATCATGATTCAATTCATGATTCATGATTCAATTCATGATTCATGATTCAATTCATGATTCATGATTCATGATTCAATTTATGATTCGATTCATGATTCAATTCATGATTCATGATTCATGACTCAATTCATGATTCGATTCATGATTCATGATTCATGATTCGATTCATGATTCATGATTCATGATTTAATATATGATTCGATTCATGATTCATGATTCGATTTATGATTCATGATTCAGTTCATGAATCATGATTTGATTCATAATTCATGATTCATTATTCAATTCATGATTCATGATTCAATTCATGATTCATGATTCATTTCATGATTCATTTCATGATTCTTGATTCAATTCATGATTCAATTAATGATTCATGATTTATTTCTTGATTCATGGTTCATGATTCAATTCATGATTCAGATCATGATTCATTTTATGATTCATAATTCATGATTCAATTAATGATTCAATTAATGATTCATGATTCATAATTCGATTCATGATTCATGATTCGATTCATGATTCATGATTCGATTCATGATTCATGATTCATGATACAATTCATGATTCATGATTCATGATTCAACTCATGATTCATGATTCATGATTCGATTTATGATTCATGATTCATGATTCAACTCATGATTCATGATTCATGATTTGATTTATGATTCATGATTCATGATTCAATTCATGATTAAATTCATGATTTATGATTTGTTTCATGATTCATTTCAAGATTCTTGATTCAGTTCATGATTCAATTCATGATTCATGATTCATTTCATGATTCATGATTCAATTCATAATTCATGATTCATGATTCATGATTCAATTAATGATTCATGATTCATGATTCGATTCATGATTCATGATTAATGATTCGATTCATGATTCATGATTCATGATTCAATTCATGATTCATGATTCAATTCATGATTCATGATTCATGATACAATTCATGATTCATGGTTCAATTCATGATTCATGATTCAATTTATGATTCATGATTCAATTCATGAATCATGATTCGATTCATGATTCATGATTCATGATTCAATTCGTGATTCATGATTCAATTCATGATTCATGATTCAATTCATGATTCATGATTCAATTCATGATTCATGATTCATGATTCAATTTATGATTCGATTCATGATTCAATTCATGATTCATGATTCATGACTCAATTCATGATTCAATTCATGATTCATGATTCATGATTCATGATTCGATTCATGATTCATGATTCATGATTTAATTTATGATTCGATTCATGATTCATGATTCGATTTATGATTCATGATTCAGTTCATGAATCATGATTTGATTCATAATTCATGATTCATGATTCAATTCATGATTCATGATTCAATTCATGATTCATGATTCATTTCATTATTCATTTCATGATTCTTGATTCAATTCATGATTCAATTAATGATTCATGATTTATTTCTTGATTCATGATTCATGATTCAATTCATGATTCAGATCATGATTCATTTTATGATTCATAATTCATGATTCAATTCATGATTCAATTAATGATTCATGATTAATAATTCGATTCATGATTCATGATTCAATTCATGATTCGATTCATGATTCATGATTCATGATACAATTCATGATTCATGATTCATGATTCAACTCAAGATTCATGATTCATGATTCGATTTATGATTCATGATTCATGATTCAACTCATGATTAAATTCATGATTTATGATTTGTTTTATGATTCATTTCAAGATTCTTGATTCAATTCATGATTCAATTCCTGATTCATGATTCATTTCATGATTCATGATTCAATTCATGATTCATGATTCATGATTCAATTCATGATTCATGATTCGATTCATGATTCATGATTCATGATTCGATTCATGATTCATGATTCAATTCATGATTCATGATTCATGATTCAATTCATGATTCATGATTCATGATACAATTCATGATTCATGGTTCAATTCATGATTCATGATTCAATTTATGATTTATGATTCAATTCATGAATCATGATTCGATTCATGATTCATGATTCATGATTCAATTCATGATTCAATTCATGATTCATGATTCGATTCATGTTTCATGATTTATGATTCAATTCATGATTCATGATTCCTGATTCAATTCATGATTCATGATTCGATTCATGATTCATGTTTCAATTCATGATTCTATTATTGATTCAATTCATAATTCAATTCATGATTCATGATTCAATTTATGAATCATTATTCATGATTCAAAGCATGATTCATGATTCATGATTTGATTCATGATTCATGATTCAATTCATGATTCATGATTCAATTCATGATTCGATTCACGATTCATGATTCATGATTCAATTCATGATTCATGATTCAATTCATGATTCATGATTCATGATTCAATTCATGATAAATGATTCATAATTCATGATTCGATTTATGATTCATGATTCAATTCATGATTCATGATTCATGACTCAATTCATGATTCGATTCATGATTCATGATTCATGATTCAATTCATGATTCATGATTCATGATTCGATTTATGATTCATGATTCAATTCATGATTCATGATTCATGACTCAATTCATGATTCGATTCATGATTCATGATTCATGATTCGATTCATGATTCATGATTCATGATTCAATTTATGATTCGATTCATGATTCTTGATTCATGAATTATGATTCATGATTCATGATTCAATTCATGATTCATGATTCAATTCATGATTCATGAATCATGATTCAATTCATGATTCAATTCATGATTCATGATTCAATTCATGATTCATGATTCAATTCATGATTCATGAATCATGATTCAATTCATGATTCATGATTCAATTCATGATTCATGATTCAATTCATGATTCATGATTCATGATTCAATTTATGATTCGATTCATGATTCAATTCATGATTCATGATTCATGACTCAATTCATGATTCGATTCATGATTCATGATTCATGATTCGATTCATGATTCATGATTCATGATTTAATATATGATTCGATTCATGATTCATGATTCGATTTATGATTCATGATTCAGTTCATGAATCATGATTTGATTCATAATTCATGATTCATTATTCAATTCATGATTCATGATTCAATTCATGATTCATGATTCATTTCATGATTCATTTCATGATTCTTGATTCAATTCATGATTCAATTAATGATTCATGATTTATTTCTTGATTCATGGTTCATGATTCAATTCATGATTCAGATCATGATTCATTTTATGATTCATAATTCATGATTCAATTAATGATTCAATTAATGATTCATGATTCATAATTCGATTCATGATTCATGATTCGATTCATGATTCATGATTCGATTCATGATTCATGATTCATGATACAATTCATGATTCATGATTCATGATTCAACTCATGATTCATGATTCATGATTCGATTTATGATTCATGATTCATGATTCAACTCATGATTCATGATTCATGATTTGATTTATGATTCATGATTCATGATTCAATTCATGATTAAATTCATGATTTATGATTTGTTTCATGATTCATTTCAAGATTCTTGATTCAGTTCATGATTCAATTCATGATTCATGATTCATTTCATGATTCATGATTCAATTCATAATTCATGATTCATGATTCATGATTCAATTAATGATTCATGATTCATGATTCGATTCATGATTCATGATTAATGATTCGATTCATGATTCATGATTCATGATTCAATTCATGATTCATGATTCAATTCATGATTCATGATTCATGATACAATTCATGATTCATGGTTCAATTCATGATTCATGATTCAATTTATGATTCATGATTCAATTCATGAATCATGATTCGATTCATGATTCATGATTCATGATTCAATTCGTGATTCATGATTCAATTCATGATTCATGATTCAATTCATGATTCATGATTCAATTCATGATTCATGATTCATGATTCAATTTATGATTCGATTCATGATTCAATTCATGATTCATGATTCATGACTCAATTCATGATTCAATTCATGATTCATGATTCATGATTCATGATTCGATTCATGATTCATGATTCATGATTTAATTTATGATTCGATTCATGATTCATGATTCGATTTATGATTCATGATTCAGTTCATGAATCATGATTTGATTCATAATTCATGATTCATGATTCAATTCATGATTCATGATTCAATTCATGATTCATGATTCATTTCATTATTCATTTCATGATTCTTGATTCAATTCATGATTCAATTAATGATTCATGATTTATTTCTTGATTCATGATTCATGATTCAATTCATGATTCAGATCATGATTCATTTTATGATTCATAATTCATGATTCAATTCATGATTCAATTAATGATTCATGATTAATAATTCGATTCATGATTCATGATTCAATTCATGATTCGATTCATGATTCATGATTCATGATACAATTCATGATTCATGATTCATGATTCAACTCAAGATTCATGATTCATGATTCGATTTATGATTCATGATTCATGATTCAACTCATGATTAAATTCATGATTTATGATTTGTTTTATGATTCATTTCAAGATTCTTGATTCAATTCATGATTCAATTCCTGATTCATGATTCATTTCATGATTCATGATTCAATTCATGATTCATGATTCATGATTCAATTCATGATTCATGATTCGATTCATGATTCATGATTCATGATTCGATTCATGATTCATGATTCAATTCATGATTCATGATTCATGATTCAATTCATGATTCATGATTCATGATACAATTCATGATTCATGGTTCAATTCATGATTCATGATTCAATTTATGATTTATGATTCAATTCATGAATCATGATTCGATTCCTGATTCATGATTCATGATTCAATTCGTGATTCATGATTCAATTCATGATTCATGATTCAATTCATGATTCAATTCATGATTCATGATTCAATTCATGATTCATGAATCATGATTCAATTCATGATTCAATTCATGAATCATGATTCAATTCATGATTCAATTTATGATTCATGATTCAATTCATGAATCATGATTCAATTCATGATTCAATTCATGATTCATGATTCAAATCATGATTCATGATTCAAATCATGATTCATGATTCAATTCATGATTCATGATTCATGATTCAATTTATGATTCGATTCATGATTCAATTCATGATTCATGATTCATGACTCAATTCATGATTCAATTCATGATTCATGATTCATGATTCGATTCATGATTCATGATTAATGATTTAATTTATGATTCGATTCATGATTCATGATTTGATTTATGATTCATGATTCAGTTCATGAATCATGATTTGATTCATAATTCATGATTCATGATTCAATTCATGATTCATGATTCATTTCATGATTCATTTCATGATTCAATTAATGATTCATGATTTATTTCTTGATTCATGATTCATGATTCAATTCATGATTCAGATCATGATTCATTTTATGATTCATAATTCATGATTCAATTCATGATTCAATTAATGATTCATGATTCATGATTCGATTCATGATTCATGATTCAATTCATGATTCATGATTCATGATTCAATTCATGATTCATGATTCATGATACAATTCATGATTTATGGTTCAATTCATGATTCATGATTCAATTTATGATTTATGATTCAATTCATGAATCATGATTCGATTCATGATTCATGATTCATGATTCAATTTGTGATACATGATTCAATTCATGATTCATGTTTCAATTCATGATTCATGAATCATGATTCAATTCATGATTCAATTCATGATTCAATTCATGATTCAATTCATGATTCATGATTCAATTCATGATTCATGATTCATGATTCAATTTATGATTCATGATTCATGACTCAATTCATGATTCGATTCATGATTCATGATTCATGATTCGATTCATGATTTATGATTCATGATTTAATTTATGATTCGATTCATGATTCATGATTCGATTTATGATTCAAGTAATGATTCATGATTTATTTCTTGATTCATGATTCATGATTCAATTCATGATTCAGCTCATGATTCATTTTATGATTCATAATTCATGATTCAATTCATGATTCAATTAATGATTCATGATTCATAATTCGATTCATGATTCATGATTCAATTCATGATTCGATTCATGATTCTTAATTCGATTCATGATTCATGATTCATGATTCGATTCATGATTCATGATTCATGATACAATTCATGATTCATGATTCAACTCATGATTCATGATTCATGATTCGATTTATGATTCATGATTCATGATTCAACTCATGATTAAATTCATGATTTATGATTTGTTTCATGATTCATTTCAAGATTCTTGATTCAATTCATGATTCAATTCATGATTCAATTCATGATTCATGATTCATTTCATGATTCATGATTCAATTCATGATTCAGATCATGATTCATTTTATGATTCATTATTCATGGTTCAATTCATGATTCAATTCATGATTCATGATTTCTGATTCAATTAATGATTCATGATTCATGATTCGATTCATGATTCATGATTCATGATTCATGATTCATGATTCAATTCATGATTCAATTCATGATTCATGATTCATGATACAATTCATGATTCATGATTCATGGTTCAATTCATGATTCATGATTCGATATATGATTCATGATTCAATTCATGAATCATGATTCGATTCATGATTCATGATTCAATTCGTTATTCATGATTCAATTCATGATTCATGATTCAATTCGTTATTCATGATTCAATTCATGATTCATGATTCAATTCATGATTCATGAATCATGATTCAATTCATGATTTAATTCATGATTCATGATTCAATTCATGATTCATGATTCAATTCATGATTCATGAATCATGATTCAATTCATGATTCAATTCATGATTCATGATTCAATTCAAGATTCATGATTCACTTCATGATTCATGATTCATGATTCAATTCATGATTCATGATTCAATTCAAGATTCATGATTCACTTCATGATTCATGATTCATGATTCAATTCATGATTCGATTCATGATTCAATTCATGATTCATGACTCAATTCATGATTCGATTCATGATTCATGATTCATGATTTGATTTATGATTCATGATTCATGATTTAATTTATGATTCGATTCATGATTCATGATTCGATTCATGAATCATGATTCAGTTCATGAATCATGATTTGATTCATAATTCATGATTCATGATTCAATTCATGATTCATGAATCATGATTCAATTCATGATTCAATTCATGATTCATGATTCAATTCATGATTCATGATTCAATTTATGATTCGATTCATGATTCAATTCATGATTCATGATTCAGGACTCAATTCATGATTTGATTCATAATTCATGATTCATGATTCAATTCATGATTCATGATTCATTTCATGATTCATTTCATGATTCTTGATTCAATTCATGATTCAATTAATGATTAATGATTTATTTCGTGATTCATGATTCATGATTCAATTCATGATTCAGATCATGATTCATTTTATGATTCATAATTCATGATTCAATTCATGATTCAATTAATGATTCATGATTCATAATTTGATTCATGATTCATGATACAATTCATGATTCGATTCATGATTCATGATTCGATTCATGATTCATGATTCATGATTCAATTCATGATTCATGATTCAACTCATGATTCATGATTCATGATTCGATTTATGATTCATGATTCATGATTCAACTCATGATTAAATTCATGATTTATGATCTGTTTCATGATTCATTTCAAGATTCTTGATTCAATTCATGATTCATGATTCATTTCATGATTCATGATTCAATTAATGATTCAGATCATGATTCATTTTATGATTCATAATTCATGATTCAATTCATGATTCATTTCATGATTCATGATTCAATTCATAATTCATGATTCATGATTCAATTCATGATTCATGATTCATGATTCGATTCATGATTCATGATTCATGATTCGATTCATGATTCATGATTCATGATTCATTTCATGATTCATGATTCAATTCATAATTCATGATTCATGATTCAATTAATGATTCATGATTCATGATTCGATTCATGATTCATGATTCATGATTCGATTCATGATTCATGATTCATGATTCAATTCATGATTCATGATTCAATTCATGATTCATGATTCAATTCATGATTCATGATTCAATTCATGATTCATGATTCATGATACAATTCATGATTCATGGTTCAATTCACGATTCATGATTCAATTTATGATTCATGATTCAATTCATGAATCATGATTCGATTCATGATTCATGATTCATGATTCAATTCGTGATTCATGATTCAATTCATGATTCATGATTCAATTCATGATTCATGAATCATGATTCAATTCATGATTCAATTCATGATTCATGATTCAATTCATGATTCATGATTCAATTCATTATTCATGATTCATGATTCAATTTATGATTCGATTCATGATTCAATTCATGATTCATGATTCATGACTCAATTCATGATTCGATGCATGATTCATGATTCATGATTCGATTCATGATTCATGATTCATGATTTAATTTATGATTCGATTCATGATTCATGATTCGATTTATGATTCATGATTCAGTTCATGAATCATGATTTGATTCATAATTCATGATTCATGATTCAATTCATGATTTATGATTCAATTCATGATTCATGATTCATTTCATGATTCATTTCATGATTCATTTCATGATTCTTGATTCAATTCATGATTCAATTAATGATTCATGATTTATTTCTTGATTCATGATTTATGATTTAATTCATGATTCAGATCATGATTCATTTTATGATTCATAATTCATGATTCAATTCATGATTCAATTAATGATTCATGATTCATAATTCGATTCATGATTCATGATTTAATTCATGATTCGATTCATGATTCATGATTCGATTCATGATTCATGATTCGATTCATGATTCATGATTCATGATACAATTCATAATTCATGATTCATGATTCAACTCATGATTCATGATTCATGATTCGATTTATGATTCATGATTCATGATTCAACTCATGATTAAATTCATGATTTATGATTTGTTTCATGATTCATTTCAAGATTCTTGATTCAATTCATGATTCATGATTCATTTCATGATTCATGATTCAATTCATGATTCATGATTCATGATTCAATTCATGATTCATGATTCATGATTCAATTCATGATTCATGATTCATGATTCGATTCATGATTCATGATTCGATTCATGATTCATGATTCATGATTCAATTCATGATTCATGATTCATGATTCAATTCATGATTCATGATTCATGATACAATTCATGATTCATGGTTCAATTCATGATTCATGATTCAATTTATGATTTATGATTCAATTCATGAATCATGATTCGATTCATGATTCATGATTCAATTCGTGATTCATGATTCAATTCATGATTCATGATTCAATTCATGATTCATGAATCATGATTCAATTCATGATTCAATTCATGATTCAATTCATGATTCATGATTCAATTCATGATTCATGAATCATGATTCAATTCATGATTCAATTCATGATTCATGATTCAATTCATGATTCATGATTCAATTCATGATTCATGATTCATGATTCAATTTATGATTCATGATTCATGACTCAATTCATGATTCGATTCATGATTCATGATTCATGATTCGATTCATGCTTCATGATTCATGATTTAATTTATGATTCGATTCATGATTCATGATTCGATTTATGATTTATGATTCAGTTCATGAATCATGATTTGAATCATAATTCATGATTCATGATTCAATTCATGATTCATGATTCAATTCATGATTCATTTCATGATTCATTTCATGATTCTTGATTCAATTCATGATTCAATTAATGATTCATGATTTATTTCTTGATTCATGATTCATGATTCAATTCATGATTCAGATCATGATTCATTTTATGATTCATAATTCATGATTCAATTCATGATTCAATTAATGATCCATGATTCATAATTCGATTCATGATTCATGATTTAATTCATGATTCGATTCATGATTCATGATTCGATTCATGATTCATGATTCGATTCATGATTCATGATTCATGATACAATTCATGATTCATGATTCATGATTCAACTCATGATTCATGATTCATGATTCGATTTATGATTCATGATTCATGATTCAACTCATGATTAAATTCATGATTTATGATTTGTTTCATGATTCATTTCAAGATTCTTGATTCAATTCATGATTCATGATTCATTTCATGATTCATGATTCAATTCATGATTCATGATTCATGATTCAATTCATGATTCATGATTCATGATTCAATTCATGATTCATGATTCATGATTCAATTCATGATTCATGATTCATGATTCGATTCATGATTCATGATTCATGATTCGATTCATGATTCATGATTCATGATTCAATTCATGATTCATGATTCATGATTCAATTCATGATTCATGATTCATGATACAATTCATGATTCATGGTTCAATTCATGATTCATGATTCAATTTATGATTTATGATTCAATTCATGATTCATGAATCATGATTCAATTCATGATTCAATTCATGATTAAATTCATGATTCAATTCATGATTAAATTCATGATTCATGATTCAATTCATGATTCATGAATCATGATTCAATTCATGATTCAATTCATGATTCATGATTCAATTCATGATTCATGATTCAATTCATGATTCATGATTCAATTTATGATTCATGATTCATGACTCAATTCATGATTCGATTCATGATTCATGATTCATGATTCGATTCATGATTCATGATTCATGATTTAATTTATGATTCGATTCATGATTCATGATTCGATTTATGATTTATGATTCAGTTCATGAATCATGATTTGAATCATAATTCATGATTCATGATTCAATTCATGATTCATGATTCAATTCATGATTCATTTCATGATTCATTTCATGATTCTTGATTCAATTCATGATTCAATTAATGAATTATGATTTATTTCTTGATTCATGATTCATGATTCAATTCATGATTCAGCTCATGATTCATTTTATGATTCATAATTCATGATTCAATTCATGATTCAATTAATGATTCATGATTCATAATTCGATTCATGATTCATGTTTCAATTCATGATTCGATTCATGATTCTTGATTCGAATTATGATTCATGATTCATGATTCGATTCATGATTCATGATTCATGATACAATTCATGATTCATGATTCATGATTCAACTCATGATTCATGATTCATGATTCGATTTATGATTCATGATTGATGATTCAACTCATGATTAAATTCATGATTTATGATTTGTTTCATGATTCATTTTAAGATTCTTGATTCAATTCATGATTCAATTCATGATTCAATTCATGATTCATGATTCATTTCATGATTCATGATTCAATTCATGATTCAGATCATGATTCATTTTATGATTCATAATTCATGATTCGTGATTCATGATTCAATTCATGATTCATGATTCATGATACAATTCATGATTCATGATTCATGGTTCAATTCATGATTCATGATTCGATTTATGATTCATTATTCAATTCATGAATCATGATTCGATTCATGATTCATGATTCAATTCGTTATTCATGATTCAATTCATGATTCATGATTCAATTCATGATTCATGAATCATGATTCAATTCATGATTGAATTCATGATTCATGATTCAATTCATGATTCATGATTCAATTCATGATTCATGAATCATGATTCAATTCATGATTCATGATTCAATTCATGATTCATGATTCAATTCATGATTCATGATTCAATTCATGATTCCTGATTCATGATTTAATTTATGATTCGATTCATGATTCATGATTCGATTTATGATTCATGATTCAGTTCATGAATCATGATTTGATTCATAATTCATGATTCATGATTCAATTCATGATTCATGAATCATGATTTAGTTCATGATTCAATTCATGATTCATGATTCAATTCATGATTCATGATTCAATTCATGATTCATGATTCATGATTCAATTTATGATTCGATTCATGATTCAATTCATGATTCATGATTCATGACTCAAATTATGATTCGATTCATGATTCATGATTCATGATTCGATTCATGATTTATGATTCATGATTTAATTTATGATTCAATTCATGATTCATGATTCGATTTATGATTCATGATTCAGTTCATGAATCATGATTTGATTCATAATTCATGATTCTTGATTCAATTCATGATTCAATTAATGATTCATGATTTATTTCGTGATTCATGATTCAATTCATGATTCAGATCATGATTCATTTTATAATTCATAATTCATGATTCAATTCATGATTCAATTAATGATTCATGATTCATAATTTCATTCATGATTCATGATACAATTCATGATTCGATTCATGATTCATGATTCGATTCATGATTCATGATTCATGATTCAATTCATGATTCATGATTCATGATTCAACTCATGATTCATGATTCATGATTCGATTTATGATTCATGATTCATGATTCAACTCATGATTAAATTCATGATTCATGATTCAACTCATGATTAAATTCATGATTTATGATTTGTTTCATGATTCATTTCAAGATTCTTGATTCAATTCATGATTCATGATTCATTTCATGATTCATGATTCAATTCATGATTCAGATCATGATTCATTTTATGATTCATAATTCATGATTCAATTCATGATTCAATTCATGATTCATGATTCATGATTCAATTAAAGATTCATGATTCATGATTCGATTCATGATTCATGATTCATGATTCGATTCATGATTCATGATTCATGATTAAATTCATGATTCATGATTCATGATTCAATTCATGATTCATGATACAATTCATGATTCATGATTCATGGTTCAATTCATGATTCATGATTCGATTTATGATTCATGATTCAATTCATGAATCATGATTTGATTCATGATTCATGATTCATGATTCAATTCATGATTCATGATTCAATTCATGATTCATGATTCATTTCATGATTCTTGATTCAATTCATGATTCAATTCATGATTCATGATTCATTTCTTAATTCATGATTCATGATTCAATTCATGATTCAGATCATGATTCATTTTATGATTCATAATTCATGATTCAATTCATGATTCAATTAATGATTCATGATTCATGATTCAATTCATGATTCAATTCATGTTTTATGATTCGATTCATGATTCATGATTCATGATTTGATTCATGATTCGATTCATGATTCAAGATTCATGATTTGATTCATGATTCATGATTCGAATCATGATTCATGATTCATGATTCGAATCATGATTCATGATTCATGATTCGAATCATGATTCATGATTCATGATTCGAATCATGATTCATGATTCATGATTCGAATCATGATTCATGATTCATGATTCGAATCATGATTCATGATTCATGATTCGAATCATGATTCATGATTCGATTTATGATTCGTGATTCATGATTCGATTTATGATTCATGATTCATGGTTCAACTCATGATTCAATTCATGATTCATGATTCAATTTATGATTCATGATTCAATTCATGATTCATGATTTAAATCATGATTCATGATTCGATTCATGATTCATGATTCAATTCTTGATTCATTATTAATGATTCGATTCATGATTTATGATTCATGATTTATGATTCATGATTTATGATTCAATTCATGATTCATGATTTATTTCATGATTCAATTCATGGTTCATTAATATTGATTCAATTCATGATTCAATTCTTGATTCATGATTAATGATTCGATTCATGATTTATGATTCATGATTTATGATTCAATTCATGATTCATGATTTATTTCATGATTCAATTCATGGTTCATTAATATTGATTCAATTCATGATTTATTTCATGATTCATGATTCGATTCATGATTCATGATTCATGATTTAATTCATGAGTCATGATTCATGATTCGATTCATGATTCATGATTCAATTCATGATTCATGATTCGATTCATGATTCATGATTCAATTCATGATTCATGATTCATGATTCATAATTCATGATTCGATTCATGATTCATGATTTATGATTCAATTCATTATTTATGATTCAATTCATGATTCATGATTCATGATTGGATTTATGATTTATGATTCAATTCATGATTCATGATTTAATTCGTGATTCATGATTCATTTTATGATTCATGATTTATTTCATGATTCAATTCATGGTTCATGAATCTTGATTCAATTCATGATTTATTTCATGATTCATGATTCGATTCATGATTCATGATTCATGATTCAATTCATGATTCATGATTCAATTCATGATTCATGATTCGATTCATAAATTCATGATTCATGATTCAATTCATGATTCAATTCATGATTCATGATTCATGATTCATGATTCAATTCATGATTCATGAATAATGATTCGATATATGATCCATGATTCAATTCATAATTCATGATTCAATTCGTGATTCATGATTCAATTCATGATTCAATTATTGATTCAATTCATAATTCAATTCAAGATTCATGATTCATGATTCGTGATTCAATTTGTGATTCATGATTCAATTCATGATTCATGATTCATGATTCAATTCATGATTCATGATTCATGATTCGATTTATGATTTATGATTCAATTCATGATTCATGATTCATGATTCAATTCATGATTCGATTCATGATTCATGATTCATGATTCGATTCATGATTCATGATTCATGATTCAATTTATGATTCGAATAATGATTCATGATTCATGATTCATGATTCATGATTCAATTCATGATTCATGATTCAATTTATGATTCATGATTCAATTCATGATTCATGAATCATGATTCAATACATGATTTAATTCATGATTAATGATTCAATTCATGATTCATGATTCAATTCATGATTCATGAATCATGATTCAATTCATGATTCAATTCATGATTTATGATTCAATTCATGATTGATGATTCTTAATTCATGATTCAATTCATGATTCATGATTGATGATTTGATTCATGATTCATGATTCGATTCATGATTCCTGATTCATGATTTGATTCATGATTCATGATTCGATTCATGATTCATGATTCGATTCATGATTCGATTCATGACTCGATTCATGATTCGATTCATGATTCTTGATTCGAATCATGATTAATGATTCGATTCATAATTTATAATTCATGATTCGATTCATGATTCAATTCATAATTCATGATTCATGATTTAATTCATGATTCATGTTTTAATTCATGATTCAATTCATGATTCATGTTTTAATTCATGATTCCTGATTCAATATATGATTCATGATTCGATTCATGATTCATGTTTCAATTCATGATTCATGATTTATTTCATGATTCAATTGATGGTTCATGAATCTTGATTCAATTCATGATTTATTTCATAATTCGTGATTCATGATTCAATTCATGATTCAATTCATGATTTATTTCATGATTCAATTCATGATTCATGATTCATGATTCAATTCATGATTCATGATACAATTCATGATTCGTGATTCATGATTCAATTCATGACTCATGATTCATGATTCAATTCATGAATAATGATTCATGATTCATGATACAATTCATTATTCATGATACATGATACAATTCATGATTCATGATTCATGATTCATGATACAATTCATGATTCATGATTCATGATACAATTCATGATTCATGATTCATGATTCAATGCATGATTCATGATTCGATTTATGATTCATGATTCAGTTCATGAATCATTATTCGATTCATGATTCATGATTCAATTTGTGATTCATGATTCAATTCATGATTCATGATTCATTTCATGATTCATTTCATGATTCTTGATTCAATTCATGATTCAATTCATGATTCATGATTCATTTCTTGATTCATGATTCATGATTCATGATTCGATTCATGATTCATGATTCAGTTCATGTTTCATGATTCATGATTCAATTCATGATTCATGATTTGATTCATGATTCATGATTCAATTTATGATTCATGATTTATGATTCAATACATGATTCATGATT
The DNA here is from genome assembly GCF_038048845.1 of Mixophyes fleayi. Classification (NCBI taxonomy): domain Eukaryota; kingdom Metazoa; phylum Chordata; class Amphibia; order Anura; family Limnodynastidae; genus Mixophyes; species Mixophyes fleayi. The sequence goes on along the minus strand of NW_027446848.1, from coordinate 9,292 downwards.
TATTTCATGATGCAATTCATGGTTCATGAATCTTGATTTAATTCATGATTTATTTCATGATTCATGATTCGATTCATGATTCATGATTCATGATTCAATTCATGAGTCATGATTTATGATTCGATTCATGATTCATTATTCAATTCATGATTCATGATTCGATTCATGATTCATGATTCGATTCATGATTCATGATTCAATTCATGATTCAATTCATTATTCATGATTCATGATTCAAATCATGATTCATGATTCAATTCATGATTCATGATTCAATTTATGATTCGATTTATGATTCATGATTTGAATTATGATTCATGATTCATGATTCAATTTATGATTCATGATTCATGATTCAAATCATGATTCATGATTCATGATACAATTCATGATTTATGATTCATGATTCAATTCGTGATTCATGATTAAATTCATGATTCATGATTCATTTCATGATTCATTTCAAGATTCTTAATTCAATTCATGATTCAAATTATGATTCATGATTCAATTCATGATTCATGATTCATGATTCAATTAATGATTTGATTCATGATTCAATTAATGATTCGATTTATGATTCATGATTCATGATTCATGATTCATGATTCAATTCATGATTCATGATTCAATTCATGATTCATGATTCGATTTATGATTCATGATTCAATTCAGGATTCATGATTCATGATTCAATTCAGAATTCATGATTCATGATTCAATTCATGATTCGATTCATTATTCATGATTCATGATTCATGATTCAATTCATGATTCATGATTCAATTCATGATTCATGATTCGATTCATGATTCATGATTCAATTCTTGATTCATGATTCATGATTTGATTCATGATTTATGATTCATGATTTTTGATTCAATTCATGATTCATGATTTATTTCATGATTCAATTCATGGGTAATGAATCTTGATTCAATTAATGATTTATTTCATGATTCATGATTCGATTCATGATTCAATTCGTGATTCATGATTAAATTAATGATTCATGATTCGATTCATAAATTCATGATTCATGATTCAATTCATGATTCAAATCATGATTCATGATTCATGATTCATGATTCAATTCATGTTTCATGATTTATGATTCAATTTATGATTTATGATTCCTGATTCAATTCATGATTCATGATTCGATTCATGATTCATGTTTCAATTCATGATTCCATTATTGATTCAATTCATAATTCACTTCATGATTCAATGCATGATTCATGATTCATGATTCGATTCATGATTCATTATTCATGATTCAATGCATGATTCATGATTCATGATTCGATTCATGATTCATGATTAAATTCAAGATTCGATTCACGATTCATGATTCATGATTCATGATTCATGATTCAATTCATGATTCGATTCAAGATTCAATTCATGATTCATGATTCGATTTATGATTCATGATTCATAATTCAATTCATGATTCATGATTCAATTCATGATTCATGATTCCATTCAGTATTCATGATTCATGATTCAATTCATGATTCATGATTCATAATTCATGATTCATAATTCATGATTCGATTCATGATTCATGATTCAATTCATGATTCAATTCATAATTCATGATTCATGATTCAATTCATGATTCATGATTCATAATTCATGATTCATGATTCAATTCATGATTCATGATTCAATTCATGATTCGATTCATGATTCGATTTATGATTCGATTCATGATTCAATTCATGATTCATGATTCGATTTATGATTCATGATTCATGATTCAATTCATGATTCATGATTCAATTCATGATTCGATTTATGGTTCAATTCATGATTCATGATTCAGATTTCATGATTCATAATTCAATTCATGATTCATGATTCAATTCATGATTCATGATTCATGATTCAATTCATGATTCAATTCATAATTCATGATTCATGATTCAATTAATGATTCATGATTCGATTTATGATTCATGATTCATGATTCAATTCATGATTCATGACTCAATTCATGATTCGATTCATGATTCAATTCATGATTCATAATTCATAATTCATAATTCATGATTCATGATTCAATTCATGATTCATGATTCATAATTCATGATTCATGATTCAATTCATGATTCATGATTCAATTCATGATTCGATTCATGATTCAATTAATGATTCATGATTTGATTTATGATTCATGATTCATGATTCAATTCATGATTCATTATTCATGATTCAAGTCATGATTCATGATTCATGATTCAATTCATGATTCAATTCATGATTCATGATTCAATTTATGATTCATGATTCATGATTAAATTCATGATTCAATTCATGATTCATGATTCATAATTCATGATTCATGATTCAATTCATGATTCATAATTCATGATTCATGATTCAATTCATGATTCATGATTCATGATACATGATTCAATTCACGATTCGATTCCTGATTCAATTCATGACTCATGATTCGATATATGATTCATGATTCATGATTCAATTTATAATTCATGATTCATGATTCAATTCATGATTCATGATTCAATTCATGATTCATGATTCAATTCATGATTCAATTTATGATTCAATTCATGATTCATGATTCGATTTATGATTCATGATTCAATTCATGATTCAATTCATGATTCATGATTCCATTCAATATTCAAGATTCGATTCATGATTCTTAAATCATGATTCATGATTCGATTCATGATTCATGATTCAATTCATGATTCATGATTCATGATTCAATCCATGATTCATGATTCAATTCATGATTCATGATTCAATTCATGATTTGATTCATGATTCATGATTCATGATTCAATTCATGATTTGATTCATGATTCATGATTCATGATTCAATTCATGATTCATGATTCAATTTATGATTTATGATTCATGATTCAATTCATGATTCATGATTCATGATTCAATTTATGATTCAATTCATGATTCATGATTCAATTCTTGATTCATGATTCAATTCATGATTCATGATTCAATTCATAATTCATGATTCATGATTCAATTCATGATTCAATTCATGATTCATGATTCAATTCATAATTCAATTCATGATTCAATTCATGATTCATGATTCAAATCATAATTCAATTCATGATTCATTATTCAATTTATCATTCATGATTCATGATTCAATTCATAATTCATGATTCATGATTCAATTTATGATTCAATTCATGATTCATGATTCAATTCATGATTCATGATTTAATTCATGATTCAATTCATAATTCATGATTCATGATTCAATTTATGATTCATGATACAATTCATGATTCATAATTCATGATTCATGATTCAATTCATGATTCATAATTCATGATTCATGATTCAATTCATGATTCGATTCAAGATTCAATTCATGATTCATGATTCGATTTATGATTCATGATTCATAATTCAATTCATGATTCAAATCATGATTCATGATTCATGATTCATGATTCGATTCATGTTTCATGATTTATGATTCAATTTATGATTTATGATTCCTGATTCAATTCATGATTCATGATTCGATTCATGATTCATGTTTCAATTCATGATTCCATTATTGATTCAATTCATAATTCACTTCATGATTCATTATTCAATTCATGATTCATTATTCATGATTAAATGCATGATTCATGATTCATGATTCGATTCATGATTCATGATTAAATTCAAGATTCGATTCACGATTCATGATTCATGATTCATGATTCATGATTCAATTCATGATTCGATTCAAGATTCAATTCATGATTCATGATTCGATTTATGATTCATGATTCATAATTCAATTCATGATTCATGATTCAATTCATGATTCATGATTCCATTCAGTATTCATGATTCATGATTCAATTCATGATTCATGATTCATAATTCATGATTCATAATTCATGATTCGATTCATGATTCATGATTCAATTCATGATTCAATTCATAATTCATGATTCATGATTCAATTCATGATTCATGATTCATAATTCATGATTCATGATTCAATTCATGATTCATGATTCAATTCATGATTCGATTCATGATTCAATTAATGATTCATGATTCGATTTATGATTCGATTCATGATTCAATTCATGATTCATGATTCGATTTATGATTCATGATTCATGATTCAATTCATGATTCATGATTCAATTCATGATTCGATTCATGGTTCAATTCATGATTCATGATTCAGATTTCATGATTCATAATTCAATTCATGATTCATGATTCAATTCATGATTCATGATTCATGATTCAATTCATGATTCAATTCATAATTCATGATTCATGATTCAATTAATGATTCATGATTCGATTTATGATTCATGATTCATGATTCAATTCATGATTCATGACTCAATTCATGATTCGATTCATGATTCAATTCATGATTCATGATTCATAATTCATAATTCATGATTCATGATTCAATTCATGATTCATGATTCATGATTCAATTCATTATTCAATTCATAATTCATGATTCATGATTCATGATTCATGATTCATAATTCATGATTCATGATTCAATTCATGATTCATGATTCAATTCATGATTCGATTCATGATTCAATTAATGATTCATGATTTGATTTATGATTCATGATTCATGATTGAATTCATGATTCATTATTCATGATTCAATTCATGATTCATGATTCAATTCATGATTCAATTCATGATTCATTATTCATGATTCAATTCATGATTCATGATTCAATTCATGATTCAATTCATGATTCATGATTCAATTTATGATTCATGATTCATGATTAAATTCATGATTCAATTCATGATTCATGATTCATAATTCATGATTCATGATTCAATTCATGATTCATAATTCATGATTCATGATTCAATTCATGATTCATGATTCATGATACATGATTCAATTCACGATTCGATTCCTGATTCAATTCATGACTCATGATTCGATATATGATTCATGATTCATGATTCAATTTATAATTCATGATTCATAATTCAATTCATGATTCATGATTCAATTCATGATTCATGATTCAATTGATGATTCTTAATTCATGATTCAATTCATGATTCATGATTGATGATTTGATTCATGATTCATGATTCGATTCATGATTCCTGATTCATGATTTGATTCATGATTCATGATTCGATTCATGATTCATGATTCGATTCATGATTCGATTCATGACTCGATTCATGATTCAATTCATGATTCATGAATAATGATTCGATATATGATCCATGATTCAATTCATAATTCATGATTCAATTCGTGATTCATGATTCAATTCATGATTCAATTATTGATTCAATTCATAATTCAATTCAAGATTCATGATTCATGATTCGTGATTCAATTTGTGATTCATGATTCAATTCATGATTCATGATTCATGATTCAATTCATGATTCATGATTCATGATTCGATTTATGATTTATGATTTAATTCATGATTCATGATTCATGATTCAATTCATGATTCGATTCATGATTCATGATTCATGATTCGATTCATGATTCATGATTCATGATTCAATTTATGATTCGAATAATGATTCATGATTCATGATTCATGATTCATGATTCAATTCATGATTCATGATTCAATTTATGATTCATGATTCAATTCATGATTCATGAATCATGATTCAATACATGATTTAATTCATGATTAATGATTCAATTCATGATTCATGATTCAATTCATGATTCATGAATCATGATTCAATTCATGATTCAATTCATGATTTATGATTCAATTCATGATTGATGATTCTTAATTCATGATTCAATTCATGATTCATGATTGATGATTTGATTCATGATTCATGATTCGATTCATGATTCCTGATTCATGATTTGATTCATGATTCATGATTCGATTCATGATTCATGATTCGATTCATGATTCGATTCATGACTCGATTCATGATTCGATTCATGATTCTTGATTCGAATCATGATTAATGATTCGATTCATAATTTATAATTCATGATTCGATTCATGATTCAATTCATAATTCATGATTCATGATTTAATTCATGATTCATGTTTTAATTCATGATTCAATTCATGATTCATGTTTTAATTCATGATTCCTGATTCAATATATGATTCATGATTCGATTCATGATTCATGTTTCAATTCATGATTCATGATTTATTTCATGATTCAATTGATGGTTCATGAATCTTGATTCAATTCATGATTTATTTCATAATTCGTGATTCATGATTCAATTCATGATTCAATTCATGATTTATTTCATGATTCAATTCATGATTCATGATTCATGATTCAATTCATGATTCATGATACAATTCATGATTCGTGATTCATGATTCAATTCATGACTCATGATTCATGATTCAATTCATGAATAATGATTCATGATTCATGATACAATTCATTATTCATGATACATGATACAATTCATGATTCATGATTCATGATTCATGATACAATTCATGATTCATGATTCATGATACAATTCATGATTCATGATTCATGATTCAATGCATGATTCATGATTCGATTTATGATTCATGATTCAGTTCATGAATCATTATTCGATTCATGATTCATGATTCAATTTGTGATTCATGATTCAATTCATGATTCATGATTCATTTCATGATTCATTTCATGATTCTTGATTCAATTCATGATTCAATTCATGATTCATGATTCATTTCTTGATTCATGATTCATGATTCATGATTCGATTCATGATTCATGATTCAGTTCATGTTTCATGATTCATGATTCAATTCATGATTCATGATTTGATTCATGATTCATGATTCAATTTATGATTCATGATTTATGATTCAATACATGATTCATGATTTATTTCATGATGCAATTCATGGTTCATGAATCTTGATTTAATTCATGATTTATTTCATGATTCATGATTCGATTCATGATTCATGATTCATGATTCAATTCATGAGTCATGATTTATGATTCGATTCATGATTCATTATTCAATTCATGATTCATGATTCGATTCATGATTCATGATTCGATTCATGATTCATGATTCAATTCATGATTCAATTCATTATTCATGATTCATGATTCAAATCATGATTCATGATTCAATTCATGATTCATGATTCAATTTATGATTCGATTTATGATTCATGATTTGAATTATGATTCATGATTCATGATTCAATTTATGATTCATGATTCATGATTCAAATCATGATTCATGATTCATGATACAATTCATGATTTATGATTCATGATTCAATTCGTGATTCATGATTAAATTCATGATTCATGATTCATTTCATGATTCATTTCAAGATTCTTAATTCAATTCATGATTCAAATTATGATTCATGATTCAATTCATGATTCATGATTCATGATTCAATTAATGATTTGATTCATGATTCAATTAATGATTCGATTTATGATTCATGATTCATGATTCATGATTCATGATTCAATTCATGATTCATGATTCAATTCATGATTCATGATTCGATTTATGATTCATGATTCAATTCAGGATTCATGATTCATGATTCAATTCAGAATTCATGATTCATGATTCAATTCATGATTCGATTCATTATTCATGATTCATGATTCATGATTCAATTCATGATTCATGATTCAATTCATGATTCATGATTCGATTCATGATTCATGATTCAATTCTTGATTCATGATTCATGATTTGATTCATGATTTATGATTCATGATTTTTGATTCAATTCATGATTCATGATTTATTTCATGATTCAATTCATGGGTAATGAATCTTGATTCAATTAATGATTTATTTCATGATTCATGATTCGATTCATGATTCAATTCGTGATTCATGATTAAATTAATGATTCATGATTCGATTCATAAATTCATGATTCATGATTCAATTCATGATTCAAATCATGATTCATGATTCATGATTCATGATTCAATTCATGTTTCATGATTTATGATTCAATTTATGATTTATGATTCCTGATTCAATTCATGATTCATGATTCGATTCATGATTCATGTTTCAATTCATGATTCCATTATTGATTCAATTCATAATTCACTTCATGATTCAATGCATGATTCATGATTCATGATTCGATTCATGATTCATTATTCATGATTCAATGCATGATTCATGATTCATGATTCGATTCATGATTCATGATTAAATTCAAGATTCGATTCACGATTCATGATTCATGATTCATGATTCATGATTCAATTCATGATTCGATTCAAGATTCAATTCATGATTCATGATTCGATTTATGATTCATGATTCATAATTCAATTCATGATTCATGATTCAATTCATGATTCATGATTCCATTCAGTATTCATGATTCATGATTCAATTCATGATTCATGATTCATAATTCATGATTCATAATTCATGATTCGATTCATGATTCATGATTCAATTCATGATTCAATTCATAATTCATGATTCATGATTCAATTCATGATTCATGATTCATAATTCATGATTCATGATTCAATTCATGATTCGATTCATGATTCGATTTATGATTCGATTCATGATTCAATTCATGATTCATGATTCGATTTATGATTCATGATTCATGATTCAATTCATGATTCATGATTCAATTCATGATTCGATTTATGGTTCAATTCATGATTCATGATTCAGATTTCATGATTCATAATTCAATTCATGATTCATGATTCAATTCATGATTCATGATTCATGATTCAATTCATGATTCAATTCATAATTCATGATTCATGATTCAATTAATGATTCATGATTCGATTTATGATTCATGATTCATGATTCAATTCATGATTCATGACTCAATTCATGATTCGATTCATGATTCAATTCATGATTCATAATTCATAATTCATAATTCATGATTCATGATTCAATTCATGATTCATGATTCATAATTCATGATTCATGATTCAATTCATGATTCATGATTCAATTCATGATTCGATTCATGATTCAATTAATGATTCATGATTTGATTTATGATTCATGATTCATGATTCAATTCATGATTCATTATTCATGATTCAAGTCATGATTCATGATTCATGATTCAATTCATGATTCAATTCATGATTCATGATTCAATTTATGATTCATGATTCATGATTAAATTCATGATTCAATTCATGATTCATGATTCATAATTCATGATTCATGATTCAATTCATGATTCATAATTCATGATTCATGATTCAATTCATGATTCATGATTCATGATACATGATTCAATTCACGATTCGATTCCTGATA
>NW_027446847.1:0-43185 GCF_038048845.1 Mixophyes fleayi | reverse complement strand
TAATCATTAATCAATGAATTATGAATTGAATCATGAATCATGAATCATGAATCATGAATTGAATCATGAATCATGAATCCATGAATCATGAATTGAATCATAAATCATGAAATCATGAATCGAATCATGAATCATGAATCAAGAATCATGAAACTAATCATGAATCATGAATTGAATCATGAATCATAAATTGAATCATGAATCACTGAATCATGAATCGAATCATGAAATCATGAAATCATGAATCATAAATTGAATCATGAATCATGAATCATGAATTGACTCAATGAATCATGAATCATGAATCATGAAATTGAATCATGAATCATGAATCATGAATTGAATCATGAATCATGAATCATGAATTGAATCATAAATCATTGAATTTGAATCATGAATCATGAATCATGAATCATGAATCGAATCATAAATCATGAATCATGAATCATGAAAACGAATCAATGAATCATGAATCAATGAATATTGAATCAATGAATCATGAATCATGAATCATAGAATCATAAATCATGAATTGAATCATGAATCATTAATCATGAATTATGAATATGAATCATGAATCATGAATCAATGAATCATGAATTGAATCATGAATCATGAATCATGAATTAAATCATGAATCATGAATCATGAATCGAATCATGAATCATGAATCAAGAATCAATGAAACGAATCATGAATCATGAATTGAATCATGAATCATGAATCATAAATTAAATCATGAATCATGAATCGAATCATGAATCATGAATCATGAATTGAATCATGAAATCATGAATCATGAATCATGAATCATGAATTGAATCATGAATCATGAAACATGAATTGAATCATGAATCATGAATTGAATCAGGATTCGAATCATGAATTGAATCAGGATTCAAATCATGAATTGAATCATGAAGTCATGAATTGAATCATGAATCATGAAATATGAATCATGAATTGAATCATGAAATCATGAATTGAATCATGAATCATGAATTGAATCATGATTTGAATCATGAATCATAAATTGAATCATGAATTAAATTATGAATCATGAATCATGAATCATAAATTGAATCATGAATTTGAATCATGAATCATGAATCATGAATTGAATCATGAATCATGAATTGAATCATGAATCATGAATTGAATCATGAATCATGAATTGAATCATGAATTGAATCATAAATCATAAATCATGAATCATGAATTGAATTCAGCAACTCATAAATCATGAATTGAATCATGAATTGAATCACATGAATCATGAACGATCGAATCATGAATCATGAATCATGAATTGAATCATGAATCATGATTCATGAGTCGAATCATGAATCATGAATTGAATCATGAATCATGAATCATGAATTGAATCATGAATCATGATTCATGAATCGAAATCATGAATCATGAATTAAATCATGAATCATGAATCATGAATAATGAATCATGAATCATGAATTGAATCATGAATCATGAATTGAATCATGAAATTGAATCATGAATCATGAATCATGAATCATGAATCATGAATTGAACTATGAATCATGAATCGTGAATTGAATCATGAATCATGATTCAATGAATTGAATCATGAATTGAATCATGAATTATAAATTAAAATCATGAATCATGAATCATGAATTGAATCATGAATCATGAATCATGAATCATAAATCATGAATTGAATCATGAATCATTAATCATGAATTATGAATTGAATCATGAATCATAAATTGAATCATGAATCATGAATCATGAATCGAATCATGAATCATGAATCATGAATCATGAATCATAAATTGAATCATGAATCATGAATCATGAATTGACTCATGAATCATGAATCATGAATCATGAATTCAATCATGAATCATGAATCATGAATTGAATCATGAATCATGAATCATGAATCATGAATTGAATCATGAATCATTAATCATGAATTATGAATTGAATCATGAATCATGAATCATGAATTGAATCATGAATCATGAATCATGAATCATGAATTGAATCATAAATCATGAATCATGAATCGAATCATGAATCATGAATCAAGAATCATGAAACGAATCATGAATCATGGATTGAATCATGAATCATAAATTGAATCATGAATCATGAATCATGAATCGAATCATGAATCATGAATCATGAATCATGAATCATAAATTGAATCATGAATCATGAATCATGAATTGACTCATGAATCATGAATCATGAATTGAATCATGAATTATGAATTGAATCATAAATCATGAATTGAATCATGATCATGAATCATAATTCGAATCATAAATCATGAATCATGAATCATGAAACGAATCATGAATCATGAATCATGAATTGAATCATGAATCATGAATCATGAATCATGAATCATAAATCATGAATTGAATCATGAATCATTAATCATGAATTATGAATTCAATCATGAATCAAGAATCATGAATTGAATCATGAATCATGAATCATGAATCATGAATTGAATCATGAATCATTAATCATGAATTATGAATTGAATCATGAATCATGAATCATGAATTGAATCATGAATCATGAATCATGAATCATGAATTGAATCATAAATCATGAATCATGAATTGAATCATGAATCATAAATTGAATCATGAATCATGAATCATGAATCGAATCATGAATCATGAATCATGAATCATGAATCATAAATTGAATCATGAATCATGAATTGACTCATGAATCTTCATGAATCATGAATTGAATCATGAATCATGAATCATGAATTGAATCATAAATCATGAATTGAATCATGAATCATGAATCATGAATCATGAATCGAATCATAAATCATGAATCATGAATCATGAAACGAATCATGAATCATGAATCATGAATTGAATCATGAATCATGAATCATGAATCATGAATCATGAATCATAAATCATGAATTGAATCATGAATCATTAATCATGAATTATGAATTGAATCATGAATCATGAATCATGAATCATGAATTGAATCATGAATCATGAATCATGAATTAAATCATGAATCATGAATCATGAATCGAATCATGAATCATGAATCAAGAATCATGAAACGAATCATGAATCATGAATTGAATCATGAATCATGAATCATAAATTGAATCATGAATCATGAATCGAATCATGAATCATGAATCATGAATTGAATCATGAATCATGAATCATGAATCATGAATCATGAATTGAATCATGAATCATGAAACATGAATTGAATCATGAATCATGAATTGAATCAGGATTCGAATCATGAATTGAATCAGGATTCAAATCATTAATTGAATCATGAATCATGAATTGAATCATGAATTGAATCATGAATCATGAATTGAATCATGAATCATGAATTGAATCATGAATCATGAATTGAATCATGAATCATAAATTGAATCATAAATTGAATCATGAATTAAATTATGAATCATGAATCATGAATCATAAATTGAATCATGAATTGAATCATGAATCATGAATCATGAATTGAATCATGAATCATGAATTGAATCATGAATCATGAATTGAATCATGAATTGAATCATAAATCATAAATCATGAATCATGAATTGAATTCAGCAATCATAAATCATGAATTGAATCATGAATTCAATCATGAATCATGAATCATGAATCACGAATCATAAATTGAATCATGAATCATGAATCATGAATTGAATCATGAATCGAATCATGAATCATGAATTGAATCATGAATCATGAATCATGAATTGAATCATGAATCATGAATCATGAATTGAATCATGAATCATGAATCATGAATTGAATCATGAATCATGAATCGAATCATGAATCATGAATTGAATCATGAATTGAATCATGAATCATGAATCATGAATTGAATCATGAATCATGAATCGAATCATAATTCATGAATCGAATCATGAATCTTGAATCATGAATTGAATCATGAATCATGAATCATGAATTGAATCATGAATCTAGAATCATGAATCGAATCATGAATCATGAATCAAGAATCATGAATTGAATCATGAATCATGAATCATGAATCATGATTTATGAATTGAATCATGAATCATGAATCATGAATCATGAATTGAATCATGAATCATGAATCATGAATCGAATCATGAATCATGAATCAAGAATCATGAATCGAATCATGATTCATGAATTGAATCATGAATTGAATCATGAATCATGAATTGAATCATGAATCATTAATCATGAATCATGAATCATGAATTGAATCATAAATCATAAATCATGAATCTTGAATCATGAATCATGAATTGAATCATGAATCATGAATCATGAATCGAATCATGAATCATGAATCATGAATTGAATCATAAATCATGAATCATGAATCTTGAATCATGAATTGAATCATGAATCATGAATCATGAATCGAATCATGAATCATGAATCATGAATTGAATCATGAATCATGAATCATGAATTGAATCATGAATCATTAATCATGAATTGAATCATAAATCATGAATTGAATCATGAATCATGAATCATGAATCATGAATCGAATCATAAATCATGAATCATGAATCATGAATTGAATCATGAATCATGAATCATGAATTGAATCATGAATCATGAATCATGAATCATGAATCATGAATCATAAATCATGAATTGAATCATGAATCATTAATCATGAATTATGAATTGAATCATGAATCATGAATCATGAATCATGAATCATGAATTGAATCATGAATCATGAATCATGAATCATAAATCATGAATTGAATCATGAATCAAGAATCATGAAACGAATCATGAATCATGAATCAAGAATCATGAAACGAATCATGAATCATGAATTGAATCATGAATCATGAATCATGAATTGAATCATGAATCATGAATCATGAATCGAATCATAAATCATGAATCATGAATCATGAATTGAATCATGAATCATGAATCATGAATTGAATCATGAATCATGAATCATGAATCATAAATCATGAATTGAATCATTAATCATTAATCATGAATTATGAATTGAATCATGAATCATGAATCATGAATCATGAATCATGAATTGAATCATGAATCATGAATCATAAATCATGAATTGAATCATGAATCAAGAATCATGAAACGAATCATGAATCATGAATCAAGAATCATGAAACGAATCATGAATTGAATCATGAATCATGAATCATAAATTGAATCATGAATCATGAATCATGAATCGAATCATGAATCATGAATCATGAATTGAATCATGAATCATGAATCATGAATTGAATCATGAATCATGAATCATGAATCATGAATTGAATCATGAATCATTAATCATGAATTGAATCAGGATTCGAATCTTGAATTGAATCAGGATTCGAATCATGAATTGAATCATGAATCATGAATTGAATCATGAATCATGAATCATGAATCATAAATCATGAATTGAATCATGAATCATTAATCATGAATTATGAATTGAATCATGAATCATGAATCATGAATCATGAATTGAATCATGAATCATGAATCATGAATCATGAATCATGAATTGAATCATGAATCATGAATCATGAATCGAATCATGAATCATGAATCAAGAATCATGAAATTAATCATGAATTGAATCATGAATCATAAATTGAATCATGAATCATGAATCATGAATCGAATCATGAATCATGAATCATGAATCATGAATCATAAATTGAATCATGAATCATGAATCATGAATTGACTCATGAATCATGAATCATGAATCATGAATTCAATCATGAATCATGAATCATGAATTGAATTATGAATCATGAATCATGAATCATGAATTGAATCATGAATCATTAATCATGAATTATGAATTGAATCATGAATCATGAATTGAATCATGAATCATGAATCATGAATCATGAATTGAATCATGAATCATAAATTGAATCATGAATCATGAATCATGAATCGAATCATGAATCATGAATCATGAATCATGAATCATAAATTGAATCTTGAATCATGAATCATGAATTGACTCATGAATCATGAATCATGAATTCAATCATGAATCATGAATCATGAATCGAATCATAAATCATGAATCATGAATCATGAATTGAATCATGAATCATGAATCATGAATTGTATCATGAATCATGAATCATGAATCATGAATCATAAATCATGAATTGAATCATGAATCATTAATCATGAATTATGAATTGAATCATGAATCATGAATCATGAATCATGAATTGAATCATGAATCATGAATCATGAATCATGAATCATGAATTGAATCATGAATCATGAATCATGAATCGAATCATGAATCATGAATCAAGAATCATGAAACGAATCATGAATCATGAATTGAATCATGAATCATGAATCATAAATTGAATCATGAATCATGAATCGAATCATGAATCATGAATCATGAATTAAATCATGAATCATGAATCATGAATCATGAATCATGAATTGAATCATGAATCATGAATCATGAATTGAATCATGAATCATGAATTGAATCAGGATTTCGAATCATGAATTGAATCAGGATTCAAATCATGAATTGAATCATGAGTCATGAATTGAATCATGAATCATGAATTATGAATCATGAATTGAATCATGAATCATGAATTGAATCATGAATCATGAATCATGAATTGAATCATGCATCATGAATCATGAATCGAATCATGAATCATAATTTAATCATGAATCATGAATTGAATCATGAATCATGAATTGAATCATGAATCATGAATCATGAATTGAATCATGAATTGAATCATGAATCATAAATTGAATCATGAATTAAATTATGAATCATGAATCATGAATCATAAATTGAATCATGAATTGAATCATGATTCATGAATCATGAATTGAATCATGAATCATTATTCATGAATCGAATCATGAATCATGAATTGAATCATGAATCATGAATCATGAATTGAATCATGAATCATGAATTGAATCATGAATCATGAATTGAATCATGAATTGAATCATAAATCATGAATCATGAATTGAATTCAGCAATCATAAATCATGAATTGAATCATGAATTCAATCATGAATCATGAATCATGAATCATGAATCATAAATTGAATCATGAATCATGAATCATGAATTCAATCATGAATTTAATCATGAATCATGAATCATGAATTGAATAATGAATCATGAATCATGAATCATGAATTGAATCATGCATCATGAATCATGAATCGAATCATGAATCATAATTTAATCATGAATCATGAATTGAATCATGAATCATGAATTGAATCATGAATCATGAATCATGAATTGAATCATGAATTGAATCATGAATCATAAATTGAATCATGAATTAAATTATGAATCATGAATCATGAATCATAAATTGAATCATGAATTGAATCATGAATCATGAATCATGAATTGAATCATGATTCATGAATCATGAATTGAATCATGAATTATTATTCATGAATCAAATCATGAATCATGAATTGAATCATGAATCATGAATCATGAATTGAATCATAAATCATGAATTGAATCATAAATCATAAATCATGAATCATGAATTGAATTCAGCAATCATAAATCATGAATTGAATCATGAATTCAATCATGAATCATGAATCATGAATCATAAATTGAATCATGAATCATGAATCATGAATTCAATCATGAATTTAATCATGAATCATGAATCATGAATTGAATAATGAATCATGAATCATGAATTGAATCATAAATCATGAATCATGAATTGAATCATGAATCATGAATCAAATCATGAATCATGAATTGAATCATGAATTGAATCATGAATCATGAATCATGAATTGAATCATGAATCATGAATCGAATCATGAATCATGAATTGAATCATGAATCTAGAATCATGAATCGAATCATGAATCATGAATCAAGAATCATGATTTGAATCATGAATCATGAATTATGAATTGAATCATGAATCATGAATCATGAATCATGAATCATGAATTGAATCATGAATCATGAATCATGAATCGAATCATGAATCATGAATCAAGAATCATGAATCGAATCATGAATCATGAATTGAATCATGAATTGAATCATGAATCATGAATTGAATCATGAATCATTAATCATGAATCATGAATCATGAATTGAATCATAAATCATGAATCATGAATCTTGAATCATGAATCATGAATCGAATCATGAATCATGAATCATGAATTGAATCATAAATCATGAATCATGAATCTTGAATCATGAATTGAATCATGAATCATGAATCATGAATCGAATCATGAATCATGAATCATGAATCATGAATTGAATCATGAATCATGAATCATGAATTGAATCATGAATCATGAATCATGAATTGAATCATAAATCATGAATTGAATCATGAATCATGAATCATGAATCATGAATCATGAATTGAATCATAAATCATGAATCATGATTCATGAATTGAATCATGAATCATGAATCATGAATTGAATCATGAATCATGAATCATGAATCATAAATCATGAATTGAATCATGAATCATTAATCATGAATTATGAATTGAATCATGAATCATGAATTATGAATCATGAATCATGAATTGAATCATGAATCATGAATCATGAATCATAAATCATGAATTGAATCATGAATCAAGAATCATGAAACGAATCATGAATCATGAATCAAGAATCATGAAACGAATCATGAATCATTAATTGAATCATGAATCTTGAATCATGAATTGAATCATGAATCATGAATCATGAATCGAATCATAAATCATGAATCATGAATTGAATCATGAATCATGAATCATGAATTGAATCATGAATCATGAATCATGAATCATGAATCATAAATCATGTATTGAATCATGAATCATTAATCATGAATTTTGAATTGAATCATGAATCATGAATCATGAATCATGAATCATGAATTGAATCATGAATCATGAATCATAAATCATGAATTGAATCATGAATCATGAATCATGAAATAAATCATGAATCATGATTCATGAATCGAATCATGAATCATGAATTGAATCATGAATCATGAATCATGAATTGAATCATGAATCATGAATCATGAATCATGAATCATGAATCATGAATCATGAATTGAATCATGAATCATGAATCATGAATTGAATCATGAATCATGAATCATGAATCATGAATTGAATCATGAATCATTAATCATGAATTGAATCAGGATTCAAATCTTGAATTGAATCAGGATTCGAATCATGAATTGAATCATGAATCATGAATTGAATCAAGAATCATGAATCATGAATCATAAATCATGAATTGAATCATGAATCATTAATCATGAATTATGAATTGAATCATGAATCATGAATCATGAATTGAATCATGCATCATGAATCATGAATCGAATCATGAATCATAATTTAATCATGAATCATGAATTGAATCATGAATCATGAATTGAATCATGAATCATGAATCATGAATTGAATCATGAATTGAATCATGAATCATAAATTGAATCATGAATTAAATTATGAATCATGAATCATGAATCATAAATTGAATCATGAATTGAATCATGATTCATGAATCATGAATTGAATCATGAATCATTATTCATGAATCGAATCATGAATCATGAATTGAATCATGAATCATGAATCATGAATTGAATCATGAATCATGAATTGAATCATGAATCATGAATTGAATCATGAATTGAATCATAAATCATGAATCATGAATTGAATTCAGCAATCATAAATCATGAATTGAATCATGAATTCAATCATGAATCATGAATCATGAATCATGAATCATAAATTGAATCATGAATCATGAATCATGAATTCAATCATGAATTTAATCATGAATCATGAATCATGAATTGAATAATGAATCATGAATCATGAATCATGAATTGAATCATGCATCATGAATCATGAATCGAATCATGAATCATAATTTAATCATGAATCATGAATTGAATCATGAATCATGAATTGAATCATGAATCATGAATCATGAATTGAATCATGAATTGAATCATGAATCATAAATTGAATCATGAATTAAATTATGAATCATGAATCATGAATCATAAATTGAATCATGAATTGAATCATGAATCATGAATCATGAATTGAATCATGATTCATGAATCATGAATTGAATCATGAATTATTATTCATGAATCAAATCATGAATCATGAATTGAATCATGAATCATGAATCATGAATTGAATCATAAATCATGAATTGAATCATAAATCATAAATCATGAATCATGAATTGAATTCAGCAATCATAAATCATGAATTGAATCATGAATTCAATCATGAATCATGAATCATGAATCATAAATTGAATCATGAATCATGAATCATGAATTCAATCATGAATTTAATCATGAATCATGAATCATGAATTGAATAATGAATCATGAATCATGAATTGAATCATAAATCATGAATCATGAATTGAATCATGAATCATGAATCAAATCATGAATCATGAATTGAATCATGAATTGAATCATGAATCATGAATCATGAATTGAATCATGAATCATGAATCGAATCATGAATCATGAATTGAATCATGAATCTAGAATCATGAATCGAATCATGAATCATGAATCAAGAATCATGATTTGAATCATGAATCATGAATTATGAATTGAATCATGAATCATGAATCATGAATCATGAATCATGAATTGAATCATGAATCATGAATCATGAATCGAATCATGAATCATGAATCAAGAATCATGAATCGAATCATGAATCATGAATTGAATCATGAATTGAATCATGAATCATGAATTGAATCATGAATCATTAATCATGAATCATGAATCATGAATTGAATCATAAATCATGAATCATGAATCTTGAATCATGAATCATGAATCGAATCATGAATCATGAATCATGAATTGAATCATAAATCATGAATCATGAATCTTGAATCATGAATTGAATCATGAATCATGAATCATGAATCGAATCATGAATCATGAATCATGAATCATGAATTGAATCATGAATCATGAATCATGAATTGAATCATGAATCATGAATCATGAATTGAATCATAAATCATGAATTGAATCATGAATCATGAATCATGAATCATGAATCATGAATTGAATCATAAATCATGAATCATGATTCATGAATTGAATCATGAATCATGAATCATGAATTGAATCATGAATCATGAATCATGAATCATAAATCATGAATTGAATCATGAATCATTAATCATGAATTATGAATTGAATCATGAATCATGAATTATGAATCATGAATCATGAATTGAATCATGAATCATGAATCATGAATCATAAATCATGAATTGAATCATGAATCAAGAATCATGAAACGAATCATGAATCATGAATCAAGAATCATGAAACGAATCATGAATCATTAATTGAATCATGAATCTTGAATCATGAATTGAATCATGAATCATGAATCATGAATCGAATCATAAATCATGAATCATGAATTGAATCATGAATCATGAATCATGAATTGAATCATGAATCATGAATCATGAATCATGAATCATAAATCATGTATTGAATCATGAATCATTAATCATGAATTTTGAATTGAATCATGAATCATGAATCATGAATCATGAATCATGAATTGAATCATGAATCATGAATCATAAATCATGAATTGAATCATGAATCATGAATCATGAAATAAATCATGAATCATGATTCATGAATCGAATCATGAATCATGAATTGAATCATGAATCATGAATCATGAATTGAATCATGAATCATGAATCATGAATCATGAATCATGAATCATGAATCATGAATTGAATCATGAATCATGAATCATGAATTGAATCATGAATCATGAATCATGAATCATGAATTGAATCATGAATCATTAATCATGAATTGAATCAGGATTCGAATCTTGAATTGAATCAGGATTCGAATCATGAATTGAATCATGAATCATGAATTGAATCAAGAATCATGAATCATGAATCATAAATCATGAATTGAATCATGAATCATTAATCATGAATTATGAATTGAATCATGAATCATGAATCATGAATCATGAATTGAATCATGAATCATGAATCATGAATCATGAATTGAATCATGAATCATGAATCATGAATCATGAATCATGAATCATGAATCGAATCATGAATCATGAATCAAGAATCATAAAACGAATCATGAATCATGAATTGAATCATGAATCATAAATTGAATCATGAATCATGAATCATGAATCGAATCATGAATCATGAATCATGAATCATAAATTGAATCATGAATCATGAATCATAAATTGAATCATGAATCATGAATCATGAATCGAATCATGAATCATGAATCATGAATCATAAATTGAATCATGAATCATGAATCATGAATCGAATCATGAATCATGAATCATGAATCATAAATTGAATCATGAATCATGAATCATGAATTGACTCATGAATCATGAATCATGAATCAAGAATTCAATCATGAATCATGAATCATGAATTGAATCATGAATCATGAATCATGAATCATGAATTGAATCATGAATCATTAATCATGAATTATGAATTGAATCATGAATCATGAATCATGAATTGAATCATGAATCATGAATCATGAATCATGAATCATGAATTGAATCATGAATCATGAATCATGAATCGAATCATGAATCATGAATTAAGAATCATGAAACGAATCATGAATCATGAATTGAATCATGAATCATGAATCATGAATCGAATCATGAATCATGAATTAAGAATCATGAAATGAATCATGAATCATGAATTGAATCATGAATCATGAATCATGAATTGAATCATGAATCATTAATCATGAATTATGAATTGAATCATGAATCATGAATCATGAATCATGAATTGAATCATGAATCATGAATCATGAATCATGAATTGAATCATGAATCATGAATCATGAATCGAATCATGAATCATGAATTAAGAATCATGAAACGAATCATGAATCATGAATTGAATCATGAATCATGAATCATGAATCGAATCATGAATCATGAATTAAGAATCATGAAACGAATCATGAATCATGAATTGAATCATGAATCATAAATTGAATCATGAATCATGAATCATGAATCATGAATCATGAATCATGAAACATGAATCATAAATTGAATCATGAATCATGAATTGACTCATGAATCATGAATCATGAATCATGAATTCAATCATGAATCATGAATCATGAATTCAATCATGAATCATGAATCATGAATCATGAATTGAATCATAAATCATGAATTGAATAATGAATCATGAATCATGAATCATGAATCGAATCATAAATCATGAATCATGAATCATGAATTGAATCATGAATCATGAATCATGAATTGAATCATGAATCATGAATCATGAATAATGAATCATAAATCATGAATTGAATCATGAATCATTAATCATGAATTATGAATTGAATCATGAATCATGAATCATGAATCATAAATTGAATCATGAATTGAATCATGAATCATGAATCGAATCATGAATCATGAATCATGAATTGAATCATGAATCATGATTAATGAATCGAATCATGAATCATGAATTGAATCATGAATCATGAATCATGAATTGAATCATGAATCATGAATTGAATCATGAATCATGAATTGAATCAAGAATTGAATCATGAATCATGAATCATGAATCATGAATCATGAATCATAAATTGAATCATGAATCATGAATCATGAATTGAATCATGAATTGAATCATGAATTGAATCATGAATCATGAATTGAATCATGAATCATGAATCATGAATTGAACCATGAATCATGAATCATGAATTGAATCATGAATCATGATTCATGAATTGAATCATAAATTGAATCATGAATTATAAATTAAATCATGAATCATGAATCATGAATTGAATCATGAATCATGAATCATGAATTGAATCATGAATCATGAATCATGAATCATAAATCATGAATTGAATTATGAATCATTAATCATGAATTATGAATTGAATCATGAATCATGAATCATGAATCATGAATTGAATCATGAATCATGAATCATGAATCATGAATCATGAATCATGAATCATGAATCATGAATAATGAATCGAATCATGAATCATGAATCAAGAATCATGAAACGAATCATGAATCATGAATCATGAATTGACTCATGAATCATGAATCATGAATCAAGAATTCAATCATGAATCATGAATCATGAATTGAATCATGAATCATGAATCATGAATCATGAATTGAATCATGAATCATTAATCATGAATTATGAATTGAATCATGAATCATGAATCATGAATTGAATCATGAATCATGAATCATGAATCATGAATCATGAATTGAATCATGAATCATGAATCATGAATCGAATCATGAATCATGAATTAAGAATCATGAAACGAATCATGAATGATTATTGAAGAATTGAATCATGAATTGAATCATGAATCATGAATCATGAATCGAATCATGAATCATGAATTAAGAATCATGAAATGAATCATGAATCATGAATTGAATCATGAATCATGAATCATGAATTGAATCATGAATCATTAATCATGAATTATGAATTGAATCATGAATCATGAATCATGAATCATGAATTGAATCATGAATCATGAATCATGAATCATGAATCATGAATTGAATCATGAATCATGAATCATGAATCGAATCATGAATCATGAATTAAGAATCATGAAACGAATCATGAATCATGAATTGAATCATGAATCATGAATCATGAATCGAATCATGAATCATGAATTAAGAATCATGAAACGAATCATGAATCATGAATTGAATCATGAATCATAAATTGAATCATGAATCATGAATCATGAATCATGAATCATGAATCATGAATCATGAAACATGAATCATAAATTGAATCATGAATCATGAATTGACTCATGAATCATGAATCATGAATTCAATCATGAATCATGAATCATGAATTCAATCATGAATCATGAATCATGAATCATGAATTGAATCATAAATCATGAATTGAATAATGAATCATGAATCATGAATCATGAATCGAATCATAAATCATGAATCATGAATCATGAATTGAATCATGAATCATGAATCATGAATTGAATCATGAATCATGAATCATGAATAATGAATCATAAATCATGAATTGAATCATGAATCATTAATCATGAATTATGAATTGAATCATGAATCATGAATCATGAATCATAAATTGAATCATGAATCGAATCATGAATCATGAATCATGAATTGAATCATGAATCATGATTAATGAATCGAATCATGAATCATGAATTGAATCATGAATCATGAATCATGAATTGAATCATGAATCATGAATTGAATCATGAATCATGAATTGAATCAAGAATTGAATCATGAATCATGAATCATGAATCATGAATCATGAATCATAAATTGAATCATGAATCATGAATCATGAATTGAATCATGAATTGAATCATGAATTGAATCATGAATCATGAATTGAATCATGAATCATGAATCATGAATTGAACCATGAATCATGAATCATGAATTGAATCATGAATCATGATTCATGAATTGAATCATGAATTGAATCATGAATTATAAATTAAATCATGAATCATGAATCATGAATTGAATCATGAATCATGAATCATGAATTGAATCATGAATCATGAATCATGAATCATAAATCATGAATTGAATTATGAATCATTAATCATGAATTATGAATTGAATCATGAATCATGAATCATGAATCATGAATTGAATCATGAATCATGAATCATGAATCATGAATCATGAATCATGAATAATGAATCGAATCATGAATCATGAATCAAGAATCATGAAACGAATCATGAATCATGAATTGAATCATAATTCATAAATTGAATCATGAATCATGAATCATGAATCGAATCATGAATCATGAATCATGAATCATGAATTGACTCATGAATCATGAATCATGAATCATGAATTCAATCATGAATCATGAATCATGAATTGAATCATGAATCATGAATCATGAATCATGAATTGAATCATGAATCATTAATCATGAATTATGAATTGAATCATGAATCATGAATTTAATCATGAATCATGAATCATGAATTGAATCATAAATCATGAATCATGAATCGAATCATGAATCATGAATCAAGAATCATGAAACGAATCATGAATTATGAATTGAATCATGAATCATAAATTGAATCATGAATCATGAATCATGAATCGAATCATGAATCATGAATCATGAATCATGAATTGAATCATGAATCATGAATCATGAATCGAATCATGAATCATGAATCAAGAATCATGAATCGAATCATGAATCATGAATTGAATCATGAATTGAATCATGAATCATGAATTGAATCATGAATCATTAATCATGAATCATGAATCATGAATTGAATCATAAATCTTGAATCATGAATCTTGAATCATGAATCATGAATCGAATCATGAATCATGAATTGAATCATAAATCATGAATCATGAATCTTGAATCATGAATTGAATCATGAATCATGAATCATGAATCGAATCATGAATCATGAATCATGAATCATGAATTGAATCATGAATCATGAATCATGAATTGAATCATGAATCATGAATCATGAATTGAATCATAAATCATGAATTGAATCATGAATCATGAATCATGAATCATGAATTGAATCATAAATCATGAATCATGATTC
Organism: Mixophyes fleayi; assembly: GCF_038048845.1. Lineage (NCBI taxonomy): Eukaryota > Metazoa > Chordata > Amphibia > Anura > Limnodynastidae > Mixophyes > Mixophyes fleayi. The sequence continues at coordinate 26,373 of NW_027446847.1, read as the reverse complement.
ATGAATTGAATCATGAATCATGAATCATGAATTGAATCATGAATCATGAATCATAAATCATGAATTGAATCATGAATCATTAATCATGAATTATGAATTGAATCATGAATCATGAATTATGAATCATGAATCATGAATTGAATCATGAATCATGAATCATGAATCATAAATCATGAATTGAATCATGAATCAAGAATCATGAAACGAATCATGAATCATGAATCAAGAATCATGAAACGAATCATGAATCATTAATTGAATCATGAATCTTGAATCATGAATTGAATCATGAATCATGAATCATGAATCGAATCATAAATCATGAATCATGAATTGAATCATGAATCATGAATCATGAATTGAATCATAATTCATGAATCATGAATCATGAATCATAAATCATGAATTGAATCATGAATCATTAATCATGAATTTTGAATTGAATCATGAATCATGAATCATGAATCATGAATCATGAATTGAATCATGAATCATGAATCATAAATCATGAATTGAATCATGAATCAAGAATCATGAATTGAATCATGAATCATGAATCATGAAATAAATCATGAATCATGATTCATGAATCGAATCATGAATCATGAATTGAATCATGAATCATGAATCATGAATTGAATCATGAATCATGAATCATGAATCATGAATCATGAATTGAATCATGAATCATGAATTATGAATTGAATCATGAATCATGAATCATGAATCATGAATTGAATCATGAATCATTAATCATGAATTGAATCAGGATTCGAATCTTGAATTGAATCAGGATTCGAATCATGAATTGAATCATGAATCATGAATTGAATCATGAATCATGAATCATGAATCATAAATCATGAATTGAATCATGAATCATTAATCATGAATTATGAATTCAATCATGAATCATGAATCATGAATCATGAATCATGAATTGAATCATGAATCATGAATCATGAATTGAATCATGAATCATGAATCATGAATCATGAATCATGAATCATGAATCGAATCATGAATCATGAATCAAGAATCATAAAATGAATCATGAATCATGAATTGAATCATGAATCATAAATTGAATCATGAATCATGAATCATGAATCGAATCATGAATCATGAATCATGAATCATGAATCATAAATTGAATCATGAATCATGAATCATAAATTGAATCATGAATCATGAATCATGAATCGAATCATGAATCATGAATCATGAATCATAAATTGAATCATGAATCATGAATCATGAATTGACTCATGAATCATGAATCATGAATCAAGAATTCTATCATGAATCATGAATCATGAATTGAATCATGAATCATGAATCATGAATCATGAATTGAATCATGAATCATTAATCATGAATTATGAATTGAATCATGAATCATGAATCATGAATCATGAATTGAATCATGAATCATGAATCATGAATCATGAATCATGAATCATGAATTGAATCATGAATCATGAATCATGAATCGAATCATGAATCATGAATTAAGAATCATGAAACGAATCATGAATCATGAATTGAATCATGAATCATGAATCATGAATCGAATCATGAATCATGAATTAAGAATCATGAAACGAATCATGAATCATGAATTGAATCATGAATCATAAATTGAATCATGAATCATGAAACATGAATCATAAATTGAATCATGAATCATGAATTGACTCATGAATCATGAATCATGAATCATGAATTCAATCATGAATCATGAATCATGAATTCAATCATGAATCATGAATCATGAATCATGAATTGAATCATAAATCATGAATTGAATAATGAATCATGAATCATGAATCATGAATCGAATCATAAATCATGAATCATGAATCATGAATTGAATCATGAATCATGAATCATGAATTGAATCATGAATCATGAATCATGAATCATGAATCATAAATCATGAATTGAATCATGAATCATTAATCATGAATTATGAATTGAATCATGAATCATGAATCATGAATCATAAATTGAATCATGAATTGAATCATGAATCATGAATCGAATCATGAATCATGAATCATGAATTGAATCATGAATCATGATTAATGAATCGAATCATGAATCATGAATTGAATCATGAATCATGAATCATGAATTGAATCATGAATCATGAATTGAATCATGAATCATGAATTGAATCAAGAATTGAATCATGAATCATGAATCATGAATCATGAATCATAAATTGAATCATGAATCATGAATCATGAATTGAATCATGAATTGAATCATGAATTGAATCATGAATTGAATCATGAATCATGAATCATGAATTGAACCATGAATCATGAATCATGAATTGAATCATGAATCATGATTCATGAATTGAATCATGAATTGAATCATGAATTATAAATTAAATCATGAATCATGAATCATGAATTGAATCATGAATCATGAATCATGAATTGAATCATGAATCATGAATCATGAATCATAAATCATGAATTGAATTATGAATCATTAATCATGAATTATGAATTGAATCATGAATCATGAATCATGAATCATGAATTGAATCATGAATCATGAATCATGAATCATGAATCATGAATCATGAATCATGAATAATGAATCGAATCATGAATCATGAATCAAGAATCATGAAACGAATCATGAATCATGAATTGAATCATAATTCATAAATTGAATCATGAATCATGAATCATGAATCGAATCATGAATCATGAATCATGAATCATGAATTGACTCATGAATCATGAATCATGAATCATGAATTCAATCATGAATCATGAATCATGAATTCAATCATGAATCATGAATCATGAATCATGAATTGAATCATGAATCATTAATCATGAATTATGAATTGAATCATGAATCATGAATCATGAATTTAATCATGAATCATGAATCATGAATTGAATCATAAATCATGAATCATGAATCGAATCATGAATCATGAATCAAGAATCATGAAACGAATCATGAATCATGAATTGAATCATGAATCATAAATTGAATCATGAATCATGAATCATGAATCGAATCATGAATCATGAATCATGAATCATGAATTGAATCATGAATCATGAATCATGAATCGAATCATGAATCATGAATCAAGAATCATGAATCGAATCATGAATCATGAATTGAATCATGAATTGAATCATGAATCATGAATTGAATCATGAATCATTAATCATGAATCATGAATCATGAATTGAATCATAAATCTTGAATCATGAATCTTGAATCATGAATCATGAATCGAATCATGAATCATGAATTGAATCATAAATCATGAATCATGAATCTTGAATCATGAATTGAATCATGAATCATGAATCATGAATCGAATCATGAATCATGAATCATGAATCATGAATTGAATCATGAATCATGAATCATGAATTGAATCATGAATCATGAATCATGAATTGAATCATAAATCATGAATTGAATCATGAATCATGAATCATGAATCATGAATCATGAATTGAATCATAAATCATGAATCATGATTCATGAATTGAATCATGAATCATGAATCATGAATTGAATCATGAATCATGAATCATAAATCATGAATTGAATCATGAATCATTAATCATGAATTATGAATTGAATCATGAATCATGAATTATGAATCATGAATCATGAATTGAATCATGAATCATGAATCATGAATCATAAATCATGAATTGAATCATGAATCAAGAATCATGAAACGAATCATGAATCATGAATCAAGAATCATGAAACGAATCATGAATAATTAATTGAATCATGAATCTTGAATCATGAATTGAATCATGAATCATGAATCATGAATCGAATCATAAATCATGAATCATGAATTGAATCATGAATCATGAATCATGAATTGAATCATAATTCATGAATCATGAATCATGAATCATAAATCATGAATTGAATCATGAATCATTAATCATGAATTTTGAATTGAATCATGAATCATGAATCATGAATCATGAATCATGAATTGAATCATGAATCATGAATCATAAATCATGAATTGAATCATGAATCAAGAATCATGAATTGAATCATGAATCATGAATCATGAAATAAATCATGAATCATGATTCATGAATCGAATCATGAATCATGAATTGAATCATGAATCATGAATCATGAATTGAATCATGAATCATGAATCATGAATCATGAATCATGAATTGAATCATGAATCATGAATTATGAATTGAATCATGAATCATGAATCATGAATCATGAATTGAATCATGAATCATTAATCATGAATTGAATCAGGATTCGAATCTTGAATTGAATCAGGATTCGAATCATGAATTGAATCATGAATCATGAATTGAATCATGAATCATGAATCATGAATCATAAATCATGAATTGAATCATGAATCATTAATCATGAATTATGAATTCAATCATGAATCATGAATCATGAATCATGAATTGAATCATGAATCATGAATCATGAATCATGAATTGAATCATGAATCATGAATCATGAATCATGAATCATGAATCATGAATCGAATCATGAATCATGAATCAAGAATCATAAAACGAATCATGAATCATGAATTGAATCATGAATCATAAATTGAATCATGAATCATGAATCATGAATCGAATCATGAATCATGAATCATGAATCATGAATCATAAATTGAATCATGAATCATGAATCATAAATTGAATCATGAATCATGAATCATGAATCGAATCATGAATCATGAATCATGAATCGAATCATGAATCATGAATCATGAATCATAAATTGAATCATGAATCATGAATCATGAATTGACTCATGAATCATGAATCATGAATCAAGAATTCTATCATGAATCATGAATCATGAATTGAATCATGAATCATGAATCATGAATCATGAATTGAATCATGAATCATTAATCATGAATTATGAATTGAATCATGAATCATGAATCATGAATCATGAATTGAATCATGAATCATGAATCATGAATCATGAATCATGAATCATGAATTGAATCATGAATCATGAATCATGAATCGAATCATGAATCATGAATTAAGAATCATGAAACGAATCATGAATCATGAATTGAATCATGAATCATGAATCATGAATCGAATCATGAATCATGAATTAAGAATCATGAAACGAATCATGAATCATGAATTGAATCATGAATCATAAATTGAATCATGAATCATGAATCATGAATCGAATCATGAATCATGAATCATGAAACATGAATCATAAATTGAATCATGAATCATGAATTGACTCATGAATCATGAATCATGAATCATGAATTCAATCATGAATCATGAATCATGAATTCAATCATGAATCATGAATCATGAATCATGAATTGAATCATAAATCATGAATTGAATAATGAATCATGAATCATGAATCATGAATCGAGTCATAAATCATGAATCATGAATCATGAATTGAATCATGAATCATGAATCATGAATTGAATCATGAATCATGAATCATGAATCATGAATCATAAATCATGAATTGAATCATGAATCATTAATCATGAATTATGAATTGAATCATGAATCATGAATCATGAATCATAAATTGAATCATGAATTGAATCATGAATCATGAATCGAATCATGAATCATGAATCATGAATTGAATCATGAATCATGATTAATGAATCGAATCATGAATCATGAATTGAATCATGAATCATGAATCATGAATTGAATCATGAATCATGAATTGAATCATGAATCATGAATTGAATCATGAATTGAATCATGAATCATGAATCATGAATCATGAATCATAAATTGAATCATGAATCATGAATCATGAATTGAATCATGAATCATGAATCATGAATCATGAATTGAATCATGAATCATGAATCATGAATCATGAATCATGAATCATGAATCATGAATCGAATCATGAATCATGAATCAAGAATCATAAAACGAATCATGAATCATGAATTGAATCATGAATCATAAATTGAATCATGAATCATGAATCATGAATCGAATCATGAATCATGAATCATGAATCATGAATCATAAATTGAATCATGAATCATGAATCATAAATTGAATCATGAATCATGAATCATGAATCGAATCATGAATCATGAATCATGAATCGAATCATGAATCATGAATCATGAATCATAAATTGAATCATGAATCATGAATCATGAATTGACTCATGAATCATGAATCATGAATCAAGAATTCTATCATGAATCATGAATCATGAATTGAATCATGAATCATGAATCATGAATCATGAATTGAATCATGAATCATTAATCATGAATTATGAATTGAATCATGAATCATGAATCATGAATCATGAATTGAATCATGAATCATGAATCATGAATCATGAATCATGAATTGAATCATGAATCATGAATCATGAATCGAATCATGAATCATGAATTAAGAATCATGAAACGAATCATGAATCATGAATTGAATCATGAATCATGAATCATGAATCGAATCATGAATCATGAATTAAGAATCATGAAACGAATCATGAATCATGAATTGAATCATGAATCATAAATTGAATCATGAATCATGAATCATGAATCGAATCATGAATCATGAATCATGAAACATGAATCATAAATTGAATCATGAATCATGAATTGACTCATGAATCATGAATCATGAATCATGAATTCAATCATGAATCATGAATCATGAATTCAATCATGAATCATGAATCATGAATCATGAATTGAATCATAAATCATGAATTGAATAATGAATCATGAATCATGAATCATGAATCGAGTCATAAATCATGAATCATGAATCATGAATTGAATCATGAATCATGAATCATGAATTGAATCATGAATCATGAATCATGAATCATGAATTATAAATCATGAATTGAATCATGAATCATTAATCATGAATTATGAATTGAATCATGAATCATGAATCATGAATCATAAATTGAATCATGAATTGAATCATGAATCATGAATCGAATCATGAATCATGAATCATGAATTGAATCATGAATCATGATTAATGAATCGAATCATGAATCATGAATTGAATCATGAATCATGAATCATGAATTGAATCATGAATCATGAATTGAATCATGAATCATGAATTGAATCATGAATTGAATCATGAATCATGAATCATGAATCATGAATCATAAATTGAATCATGAATCATAAATCATGAATTGAATCATGAATTGAATCATGAATTGAATCATGAATCATGAATTGAATCATGAATCATGAATCATGAATTGAACCATGAATCATGAATCATGAATTGAGTCATGAATCATGATTCATGAATTGAATCATGAATTGAATCATGAATTATAAATTAAATCATGAATCATGAATCATGAATTGAATCATGAATCATGAATCATGAATTGAATCATGAATCATGAATCATGAATCATAAATCATGAATTGAATCATGAATCATTAATCATGAATTATGAATTGAATCATGAATCATGAATCATGAATTGAATCATGAATCATGAATCATGAATCATGAATCATGAATCATGAATCATGAATCGAATCATGAATCAAGAATCATGAAACGAATCATGAATCATGAATTGAATCATAATTCATAAATTGAATCATGAATCATGAATCGAATCATGAATCATGAATCATGAATCATGAATTGACTCATGAATCATGAATCATGAATCATGAATTCAATCATGAATCATGAATCATGAATTGAATCATGAATCATGAATCATGAATCATGAATTGAATCATAAATCATTAATCATGAATTATGAATTGAATCATGAATCATGAATCATGAATCATGAATTTAATCATGAATCATGAATCATGAATTGAATCATAAATCATGAATCATGAATCGAATCATGAATCATGAATCAAGAATCATGAAACGAATCATGAATCATGAATTGAATCATGAATCATAAATTGAATCATGAATCATGAATCATGAATCGAATCATGAATCATGAATCATGAATCATAAATTGAATCATGAATCATGAATCATGAATTGACTCATGAATCATGAATCATAAATCATGAATTGAATCATGAATCATGAATAATGAATCATGAATCGAATCATAAATCATGAATCATGAATCATGAATTGAATCATGAATCATGAATCATGAATTGAATCATGAATCATGAATCATGAATCATGAATCATGAATCATAAATCATGAATTGAATCATGAATCATTAATCATGAATTATGAATTGAATCATGAATCATGAATCATGAATCATGAATTGAATCATGAATCATGAATCATGAATTGAATCATGAATCATGAACCATGAATCGAATCATGAATCATGAATCAAGAATCATGAAACGAATCATGAATCATGAATTGAATCATGAATCATGAATCATAAATTGAATCATGAATCATGAATCGAATCATGAATCATGAATCATGAATCATGAATCATGAATTGAATCATGAATCATGAATCATGAATCATGAATCATGAATCATGAATTGAATCATGAATCATGAATTGAATCATGAATCATAATTTGAATCAGGATTCGAATCATGAATTGAATCAGGATTCAAATCATGAATTGAATCATGAGTCATGAATTGAATCATGAATCATGAATTATGAATCATGAATTGAATCATGAATCATGAATTGAATCATGAATCATGAATCATGAATCATGAATCATGAATTGAATCATGCATCATGAATCATGAATCGAATCATGAATCATAATTTAATCATGAATCATGAATCGAATCATGAATCATAATTTAATCATGAATCATGAATTGAATCATGAATCATGAATTGAATCATGAATCATGAATTGAATCATGAATTGAATCATGAATCATAAATTGAATCATGAATTAAATTATGAATCATGAATCATGAATCATAAATTGAATCATGAATTGAATCATGAATCATGAATCATGAATTGAATCATGATTCATGAATCATGAATTCAATCATGAATCATGATTCATGAATCGAATCATGAATCATGAATCGAATCATGAATCATGAATCATGAATCATGAATCATGAATTGAATCATGAATCATGAATCATGAATCATGAATCATGAATTGAATCATGAATCATGAATCATGAATTGAATCATGAATCATAATTTGAATCAGGATTCGAATCATGAATTGAATCAGGATTCAAATCATGAATTGAATCATGAGTCATGAATTGAATCATGAATCATGAATTATGAATCATGAATTGAATCATGAATCATGAATTGAATCATGAATCATGAATCATGAATCATGAATCATGAATTGAATCATGTATCATGAATCATGAATCGAATCATGAATCATAATTTAATCATGAATCATGAATCGAATCATGAATCATAATTTAATCATGAATCATGAATTGAATCATGAATCATGAATTGAATCATGAATCATGAATTGAATCATGAATTGAATCATGAATCATAAATTGAATCATGAATTAAATTATGAATCATGAATCATGAATCATAAATTGAATCATGAATTGAATCATGAATCATGAATCATGAATTGAATCATGATTCATGAATCATGAATTCAATCATGAATCATGATTCATGAATCGAATCATGAATCATGAATTGAATCATGAATCATGAATCATGCATTGAATCATGAATCATGAATTGAATCATGAATCATGAATTGAATCATGAGTTGAATCATAAATCATAAATCATAATTCATGAATTGAATTCAGCAATCATAAATCATGAATTGAATCATGAATTCAATCATGAATCATGAATCATGAATCACGAATCATAAATTGAATCATGAATTATGAATCATGAATTGAATCATGAATTGAATCATGAATCATGAATTGAATCATGAATCATGAATTGAATCATGAATCATGAATCATGAATTGAATCATGAATCATGAATCATGAATTGAATCATGAATCATGAATCATGAATTGAATCATGAATCATGAATCGAATCATGAATCATGAATTGAATCATGAATTGAATCATGAATCATGAATCATGAATCGAATCATGAATCTTGAATCATGAATTGAATCATGAATCATGAATCATGAATTGAATCATGAATCTAGAATCATAAATCGAATCATGAATCATGAATCAAGAATCATGAATTGAATCATGAATCATGAATCATGAATCATGAATCGAATCATGAATCTTGAATCATGAATTGAATCATGAATCATGAATTGAATCATGAATCTAGAATCATAAATCGAATCATGAATCATGAATCAAGAATCATGAATTGAATCATGAATCATGAATCATGAATCATGAATTATGAATTGAATCATGAATCATGAATCATGAATCATGAATTGAATCATGAATCATGAATCATGAATCGAATCATGAATCATGAATCAAGAATCATGAATCGAATCATGAATCATGAATTGAATCATGAATTTAATCTTGAATCATGAATTGAATCATGAATCATTAATCATGAATCATGAATCATGAATTGAATCATAAATCATGAATCATGAATCTTGAATCATGAATCATGAATTGAATCATGAATCATGAATCATGAATCTTGAATCATGAATTGAATCATGAATCATGAATCATGAATCGAATCATGAATCATGAATCATGAATCATGAATTGAATCATGAATCATGAATCATGAATTGAATCATAAATCATGAATTGAATCATGAATCATGAATCATGAATTATGAATCGAATCATAAATCATGAATCATGAATCATGAATTGAATCATGAATCATGAATTGAATCATGAATCATGAATTGAATCATGAATCATGAATCATGAATTGAATCATGAATCATGAATCATGAATTGAATCATGAATCATGAATCGAATCATGAATCATGAATTGAATCATGAATTGAATCATGAATCATGAATCATGAATTGAATCATGAATCATGAATCGAATCATGAATCATGAATCGAATCAAATATCTTGAATCATGAATTGAATCATGAATCATGAATCATGAATTGAATCATGAATCTAGAATCATGAATCGAATCATGAATCATGAATCAAGAATCATGAATTGAATCATGAATCATGAATCATGAATCATGAATTATGAATTGAATCATGAATCATGAATCATGAATCATGAATTGAATCATGAATCATGAATCATGAATCGAATCATGAATCATGAATCAAGAATCATGAATCGAATCATGAATCATGAATTGAATCATGAATTTAATCATGAATCATGAATTGAATCATGAATCATTAATCATGAATCATGAATCATGAATTGAATCATAAATCATGAATCATGAATCTTGAATCATGAATCATGAATTGAATCATGAATCATGAATCATGAATCGAATCATGAATCATGAATTGAATCATAAATCATGAATCATGAATCTTGAATCATGAATTGAATCATGAATCATGAATCATAAATCGAATCATGAATCATGAATCATGAATCATGAATTGAATCATGAATCATGAATCATGAATTGAATCATAAATCATGAATTGAATCATGAATCATGAATCATGAATCATGAATCGAATCATAAATCATGAATCATGAATCATGAATTGAATCATGATTCATGAATCATGAATTCAATCATGAATCATGATTCATGAATCGAATCATGAATCATGAATTGAATCATGAATCATGAATCATGCATTGAATCATGAATCATGAATTGAATCATGAATCATGAATTGAATCATGAGTTGAATCATAAATCATAAATCATGAATCATGAATTGAATTCAGCAATCATAAATCATGAATTGAATCATGAATTCAATCATGAATCATGAATCATGAATCACGAATCATAAATTGAATCATGAATTATGAATCATGAATTGAATCATGAATTGAATCATGAATCATGAATTGAATCATGAATCATGAATCATGAATTGAATCATGAATCATGAATCATGAATTGAATCATGAATCATGAATCATGAATTGAATCATGAATCATGAATCGAATCATGAATCATGAATTGAATCATGAATTGAATCATGAATCATGAATCATGAATTGAATCATGAATCATGAATCGAATCATGAATCATGAATCGAATCATGAATCTTGAATCATGAATTGAATCATGAATCATGAATCATGAATTGAATCATGAATCTAGAATCATGAATCGAATCATGAATCATGAATCAAGAATCATGAATTGAATCATGAATCATGAATCATGAATCATGAATTATGAATTGAATCATGAATCATGAATCATGAATCATGAATTGAATCATGAATCATGAATCATGAATCGAATCATGAATCATGAATCAAGAATCATGAATCGAATCATGAATCATGAATTGAATCATGAATTTAATCATGAATCATGAATTGAATCATGAATCATTAATCATGAATCATGAATCATGAATTGAATCATAAATCATGAATCATGAATCTTGAATCATGAATCATGAATTGAATCATGAATCATGAATCATGAATCGAATCATGAATCATGAATTGAATCATAAATCATGAATCATGAATCTTGAATCATGAATTGAATCATGAATCATGAATCATGAATCGAATCATGAATCATGAATCATGAATTGAATCATGAATCATGAATTGAATCATAAATCATGAATTGAATCATGAATCATGAATCATGAATCATGAATCGAATCATAAATCATGAATCATGAATCATGAATTGAATCATGAATCATGAATTGAATCATGAATCATGAATTGAATCATGAATCATGAATCATGAATCATGAATCATGAATCATGAATCATGAATCATAAATCATGAATTGAATTATGAATCAATAATCATGAATTATGAATTGAATCATGAATCATGAATCATGAATCATGAATCATGAATTGAATCATGAATCATGAATCATAAATCATGAATTGAATCATGAATCAAGAATCATGAAACGAATCATAAATCATGAATCAAGAATCATGAAACGAATCATGAATCATGAATCATGAAATGAATCATGAATCATGAATTGAATCATGAATCATGAATCATGAATCGAATCATAAATCATGAATCATGAATCATGAATTGAATCATGAATCATGAATTGAATCATGAATCATGAATTGAATCATGATTCATGAATTGAATCATGAATTGAATCATGAATCATGAATCATGAATCATAAATTGAATCATGATTCATGAATCATGAATTGAATCATGAATTGAATCATGAATTGAATCATGAATCATGAATTGAATCATGAATCATGAATCATGAATTGAACCATGAATCATGAATCATGAATTGAATCATGAATCATGAATCATGAATTGAATCATGAATTGAATCATGAATTGAATCATGAATCATGAATTGAATCATGAATCATGAATCATGAATTGAACCATGAATCATGAATCATGAATTGAATCATGAATCATGAATCATGAATTGAATCATGAATCATGAATCATGAATCATAAATCATGAATTGAATCATGAATCATTAATCATGAATTATGAATTGAATCATGAATCATGAATCATGAATCATGAATCATGAATTGAATCATGAATCATGAATCATGAATCATGAATCATGAATCGAATCATGAATCATGAATTGAATCATAAATCATGAATCATGAATCTTGAATCATGAATTGAATCATGAATCATGAATCATGAATCGAATCATGAATCATGAATCATGAATCATGAATCATGAATTGAATCATGAATCATGAATCATGAATTGAATCATGAATCATGAATCATGAATCATGAATTGAATCATGAATCATGAATCATGAATTGAATCATAAATCATGAATTGAATCATGAATCATGAATCATGAATCATGAATCGAATCATAAATCATGAATCATGAATTGAATCATGAATCATGAATTGAATCATGAATCATGAATCATGAATCATGAATCATGAATCATGAATCATAAATCATGAATTGAATCATGAATCATTAATCATGAATTATGAATTGAATCATGAATCATGAATCATGAATCATGAATCATGAATTGAATCATGAATCATGAATCATAAATCATGAATTGAATCATGAATCAAGAATCATGAAACGAATCATAAATCATGAATCAAGAATCATGAAACGAATCATGAATCATGAATCATGAATTGAATCATGATTCATGAATCATGAATTCAATCATGAATCATGATTCATGAATCGAATCATGAATCATGAATTGAATCATGAATCATGAATCATGGATTGAATCATGAATCATGAATTGAATCATGAATCATGAATTGAATCATGAGTTGAATCATAAATCATAAATCATGAATCATGAATTGAATTCAGCAATCATAAATCATGAATTGAATCATGAATTCAATCATGAATCATGAATCATGAATCACGAATCATAAATTGAATCATGAATTATGAATCATGAATTGAATCATGAATTGAATCATGAATCATGAATTGAATCATGAATCATGAATCATGAATTGAATCATGAATCATGAATCATGAATTGAATCATGAATCATGAATCATGAATTGAATCATGAATCATGAATCGAATCATGAATCATGAATTGAATCATGAATTGAATCATGAATCATGAATCATGAATTGAATCATGAATCATGAATCGAATCATGAATCATGAATCGAATCATGAATCTTGAATCATGAATTGAATCATGAATCATGAATCATGAATTGAATCATGAATCTAGAATCATGAATCGAATCATGAATCATGAATCAAGAATCATGAATTGAATCATGAATCATGAATCATGAATCATGAATTATGAATTGAATCATGAATCATGAATCATGAATCATGAATTATGAATTGAATCATGAATCGAATCATGAATCATGAATTGAATCATGAATTTAATCATGAATCATGAATTGAATCATGAATCATTAATCATGAATCATGAATCATGAATTGAATCATAAATCATGAATCATGAATCTTGAATCATGAATCATGAATTGAATCATGAATCATGAATCATGAATCGAATCATGAATCATGAATTGAATCATAAATCATGAATCATGAATCTTGAATCATGAATTGAATCATGAATCATGAATCATGAATCGAATCATGAATCATGAATCATGAATCATGAATTGAATCATGAATCATGAATCATGAATTGAATCATAAATCATGAATTGAATCATGAATCATGAATCGAATCATAAATCATGAATCATGAATCATGAATTGAATCATGAATCATGAATTGAATCATGAATCATGAATCATGAATCATGAATCATGAATCATGAATCATGAATCATAAATCATGAATTGAATCATGAATCATTAATCATGAATTATGAATTGAATCATGAATCATGAATCATGAATCATGAATTGAATCATGAATCATGAATCATAAATCATGAATTGAATCATGAATCAAGAATCATGAAACGAATCATAAATCATGAATCAAGAATCATGAAACGAATCATGAATCATGAATCATGAATTGAATCATGAATCATGAATTGAATCATGAATCATGAATCATGAATCGAATCATAAATCATGAATCATGAATTGAATCATGAATCATGAATTGAATCATGAATCATGAATTGAATCATGATTCATGAATTGAATCATGAATTGAATCATGAATCATGAATCATGAATCATGAATCATGAATCATAAATTGAATGATGATTCATGAATCATGAATTGAATCATGAATTGAATCATGAATTGAATCATGAATCATGAATTGAATCATGAATCATGAATCATGAATTGAACCATGAATCATGAATCATGAATTGAATCATGAATCATGAATCATGAATTGAATCATGAATTGAATCATGAATTGAATCATGAATCATGAATTGAATCATGAATCATGAATCATGAATTGAACCATGAATCATGAATCATGAATTGAATCATGAATCATGAATTGAATCATGAATCATGAATCATGAATCATAAATCATGAATTGAATCATGAATCATTAATCATGAATTATGAATTGAATCATGAATCATGAATCATGAATCATGAATCATGAATTGAATCATGAATCATGAATCATGAATCATGAATCATGAATCGAATCATGAATCATGAATTGAATCATAAATCATGAATCATGAATCTTGAATCATGAATTGAATCATGAATCATGAATCATGAATCGAATCATGAATCATGAATCATGAATCATGAATCATGAATCGAATCATAAATCATGAATCATGAATTGAATCATGAATCATGAATTGAATCATGAATCATGAATCATGAATCATGAATCATGAATCATGAATCATAAATCATGAATTGAATCATGAATCATTAATCATGAATTATGAATTGAATCATGAATCATGAATCATGAATCATAAATTGAATCATGAATCATGAATCATAAATCATGAATTGAATCATGAATCAAGAATCATGAAACGAATCATAAATCATGAATCAAGAATCATGAAACGAATCATGAATCATGAATCATGAATTGAATCATGAATCATGAATCATGAATTGAATCATGAATCATGAATCATGAATCGAATCATAAATCATTAATCATGAATCATGAATTGAATCATGATTCATGAATTGAATCATGAATCATGAATTGAATCATGATTCATGAATTGAATCATGAATTGAATCATGAATCATGAATCATGAATCATGAATCATAAATTGAATCATGATTCATGAATCATGAATTGAATCATGAATTGAATCATGAATTGAATCATGAATCATGAATTGAATCATGAATCATGAATCATGAATTGAACCATGAATCATGAATCATGAATTGAATCATGAATCATGAATCATGAATTGAATCATGAATTGAATCATGAATTGAATCATGAATCATGAATTGAATCATGAATCATGAATCATGAATTGAACCATGAATCATGAATCATGAATTGAATCATGAATCATGAATCATGAATTGAATCATGAATCATGAATCATGAATCATAAATCATGAATCATGAATCATGAATCATTAATCATGAATTATGAATTGAATCATGAATCATGAATCATGAATTGAATCATGAATCATGAATCATGAATCATGAATCATGAATTGAATCATGAATCATGAATCATGAATCATGAATCGAATCATGAATCATGAATCAAGAATCATGAAACGAATCATGAATCATGAATTGAATCATGAATCATAAATTGAATCATGAATCATGAATCATGAATCGAATCATGAATCATGAATCATGAATCATGAATCATGAATCATGAATCATGAATTGAATCATGAATCATGAATCATGAATTGAATCATGAATCATGAATCGAATCATGAATCATGAATTGAATCATGAATTGAATCATGAATCATGAATCATGAATTGAATCATGAATCATGAATCGAATCATGAATCATGAATCGAATCATGAATCTTGAATCATGAATTGAATCATGAATCATGAATCATAAATTGAATCATGAATCTAGAATCATGAATCGAATCATGAATCATGAATCAAGAATCATGAATTGAATCATGAATCATGAATCATGAATCATGAATTATGAATTGAATCATGAATCATGAATCATGAATTGAATCATGAATCATGAATCATAAATCATGAATTGAATCATGAATCAAGAATCATGAAACGAATCATAAATCATGAATCAAGAATCATGAAACGAATCATGAATCATGAATCATGAATTGAATCATGAATCATGAATTGAATCATGAATCATGAATCATGAATCGAATCATAAATCATGAATCATGAATCATGAATTGAATCATGAATCATGAATTGAATCATGAATCATGAATTGAATCATGATTCATGAATTGAATCATGAATTGAATCATGAATCATGAATCATGAATCATGAATCATGAATCATAAATTGAATCATGATTCATGAATCATGAATTGAATCATGAATTGAATCATGAATTGAATCATGAATCATGAATTGAATCATGAATCATGAATCATGAATTGAACCATGAATCATGAATCATGAATTGAATCATGAATCATGAATCATGAATTGAATCATGAATCATGAATCATGAATCATAAATCATGAATTGAATCATGAATCATTAATCATGAATTATGAATTGAATCATGAATTGAATCATAAATCATGAATCATGAATTGAATCATGAATCATGAATCATGAATCATGAATCATGAATCGAATCATGAATCATGAATCATGAATCATGAATCATGAATTGAATCATGAATCATGAATCATGAATTGAATCATAAATCATGAATTGAATCATGAATCATGAATCATGAATCATGAATCGAATCATAAATCATGAATCATGAATTGAATCATGAATCATGAATTGAATCATGAATCATGAATCATGAATCATGAATCATGAATCATAAATCATGAATTGAATCATGAATCATTAATCATGAATTATGAATTGAATCATGAATCATGAATCATGAATCATGAATTGAATCATGAATCATGAATCATAAATCATGAATTGAATCATGAATCAAGAATCATGAAACGAATCATAAATCATGAATCAAGAATCATGAAACGAATCATGAATCATGAATCATGAATTGAATCATGAATCATGAATCATGAATTGAATCATGAATCATGAATCATGAATCGAATCATAAATCATTAATCATGAATCATGAATTGAATCATGAATCATGAATTGAATCATGAATCATGAATTGAATCATGATTCATGAATTGAATCATGAATTGAATCATGAATCATGAATCATGAATCATGAATCATGAATTGAATCATGAATCATGAATTGAATCATGAATCATGAATTGAATCATGATTCATGAATTGAATCATGAATTGAATCATGAATCATGAATCATGAATCATGAATCATAAATTGAATCATGATTCATGAATCATGAATTGAATCATGAATTGAATCATGAATTGAATCATGAATCATGAATTGAATCATGAATCATGAATCATGAATTGAACCATGAATCATGAATCATGAATTGAATCATGAATTGAATCATGAATTGAATCATGAATCATGAATTGAATCATGAATCATGAATCATGAATTGAACCATGAATCATGAATCATGAATTGAATCATGAATCATGAATCATGAATCATAAATCATGAATCATGAATTATGAATTGAATCATGAATCATGAATCATGAATCATGAATCATGAATTGAATCATGAATCATGAATCATGAATCATGAATCATGAATTGAATCATGAATCATGAATCATGAATCATGAATCGAATCATGAATCATGAATCAAGAATCATGAAACGAATCATGAATCATGAATTGAATCATGAATCATAAATTGAATCATGAATCATGAATCATGAATCAAATCATGAATCATGAATCATGAATCATGAATTGACTCATGAATCATGAATCATGAATCATGAATTCAATCATGAATCATGAATCATGAATTGAATCATGAATCATGAATCATGAATCATGAATTGAATCATGAATCATTAATCATGAATTATGAATTGAATCATGAATCATGAATCATGAATTGAATCATGAATCATGAATCATGAATTGAATCATAAATCATGAATCATGAATCGAATCATGAATCATGAATCAAGAATCATGAAACGAATCATGAATCATGAATTGAATCATGAATCATAAATTGAATCATGAATCATGAATCATGAATCGAATCATGAATCATGAATCATGAATCATGAATCATAAATTGAATAATGAATTATGAATCATGAATTGACTCATGAATCATGAATCATGAATCATGAATTGAATCATGAATCATGAATCATGAATTGAATCATGAATCATGAATCATGAATTGAATCATAAATCATGAATTGAATCATGAATCATGAATCATGAATCATGAATCGAATCATAAATCATGAATCATGAATCATGAATTGAATCATGAATCATGAATCATGAATTGAATCATGAATCATGAATCATGAATCATGAATCATAAATCATGAATTGAATCATGAATCATTAATCATGAATTATGAATTGAAACATGAATCATGAATCATGAATCATGAATCATGAATTGAATCATGAATCATGAATCATGAATCATGAATTGAATCATGAATCATAAATCATGAATCGAATCATGAATCATGAATCAAGAATCATGAAACGAATCATGAATCATGAATTGAATCATGAATCATGAATCATAAATTGAATCATGAATCATGAATCATGAATTGAATCATGAATCATGAATCATGAATCATGAATCATGAATTGAATCATGAATCATGAATCATGAATTGAATCATGAATCATGAATTGAATCAGGATTCGAATCATGAATTGAATCAGGATTCGAATCATGAATTGAATCAGGATTCAAATCATGAATTGAATCATGAGTCATGAATTGAATCATGAATCATGAATTATGAATCATGAATTGAATCATGAATCATGAATTGAATCATGAATCATGAATCATGAATCATGAATCATGAATCATGAATCATGAATTGAATCATGCATCATGAATCATGAATCGAATCATGAATCATAATTTAATCATGAATCATGAATCGAATCATGAATCATAATTTAATCATGAATCATGAATTGAATCATGAATCATGAATTGAATCATGAATCATGAATTGAATCATGAATTGAATCATGAATCATAAATTGAATCATGAATTAAATTATGAATCATGAATCATGAATCATAAATTGAATCATGAATTGAATCATGAATCATGAATCATGAATTGAATCATGATTCATGAATCATGAATTGAATCATGAATCATGATTCATGAATCGAATCATGAATCATGAATTGAATCATGAATCATGAATCATGAATTGAATCATGAATCATGAATTGAATCATGAATCATGAATCATGAATTGAATCATGAATTGAATCATAAATCATAAATCATGAATCATGAATTGAATTCAGCAATCATAAATCATGAATTCAATCATGAATTCAATCATGAATCATGAATCATGAATCACGAATCATAAATTGAATCATGAATTGAATCATGAATCATGAATCATGAATTGAATCATGAATCATGAATCATGAATCATGAATCATGAATCATGAATCATGAATTGAATCATGAATCATGAATCATGAATTGAATCTTGAATCATGAATCGAATCATGAATCATGAATTGAATCATGAATTGAATCATGAATCATGAATCATGAATTGAATCATGAATCATGAATCGAATCATGAATCATGAATCGAATCATGAATCTTGAATCATGAATTGAATCATGAATCATGAATCATGAATTGAATCATGAATCTAGAATCATGAATCGAATCATGAATCATGAATCAAGAATCATGAATTGAATCATGAATCATGAATCATGAATCATGAATTATGAATTGAATCATGAATCATGAATCATGAATCATGAATTGAATCATGAATCATGAATCATGAATCATGAATCAAATCATGAATCATGAATCAAGAATCATGAATCGAATCATGAATCATGAATTGAATCATGAATTGAATCATGAATTGAATCATGAATCATGAATTGAATCATGAATCATTAATCATGAATCATGAATCATGAATTGAATCATAAATCATGCATCATGAATCTTGAATCATGAATCATGAATTGAATCATGAATCATGAATTATGAATCGAATCATGAATCATGAATTGAATCATAAATCATGAATCATGAATCTTGAATCATGAATTGAATCATGAATCATGAATCATGAATCTTGAATCATGAATCATGAATTGAATCATGAATCATAAATTATGAATCGAATCATGTATCATGAATTGAATCATAAATCATGAATAATGAATCTTGAATCATGAATTGAATCATGAATCATGAATCATGAATCGAATAATGAATCATGAATCATGAATCATGAATCATGAATCATGAATCATGAATTGAATCATGAATCATGAATCATGAATTGAATCATAAATCATGAATTGAATCATGAATCATGAATCATGAATCATGAATCGAATCATAAATCATGAATCATGAATTGAATCATGAATCATGAATTGAATCATGAATCATGAATCATGAATCATGAATCATGAATCATGAATCATAAATCATGAATTGAATCATGAATCATTAATCATGAATTATGAATTGAATCATGAATCATGAATCATGAATCATGAATTGAATCATGAATCATGAATCATAAATCATGAATTGAATCATGAATCAAGAATCATGAAACGAATCATAAATCATGAATCAAGAATCATGAAACGAATCATGAATCATGAATCATGAATGATGAATCATGAATTGAATCAAGAATCATGAAACGAATCATAAATCATGAATCAAAAATCATGAAACGAATCATGAATCATGATTCATTAATCATGAATCATTAATTGAATCATGAATCATGAATCATGAATCGAATCATAAATCATGAATCATGAATCATGAATTGAATCATGAATCATGAATCATGAATTGAATCATGAATCATAAATCATGAATCATGAATCATAAATCATGAATTGAATCATGAATCATTAATCATGAATTATGAATTGAATCATGAATCATGAATCATGAATCATGAATCATGAATTGAATCATGAATCATGAATCATGAATCATAAATCATGAATTGAATCATGAATCAAGAATCATGAAACGAATCATGAATCATGAATCAAGAATCATGAAACGAATCATGAATCATGAATTGAATCATGAATCATGAATCATAAATTGAATCATGAATCATGAATCATGAATCGAATCATGAATCATGAATCATGAATCGAATCATGAATCATGAATTGAATCATGAATCATGAATCATGAATTGAATCATGAATCATGAATTGAATCATGAATCATGAATTGAATCATGAATTGAATCATAAATCATAAATCATGAATCATGAATTGAATTCAGCAATCATAAATCATGAATTGAATCATGAATTCAATCATGAATCATGAATCATGAATCACGAATCATAAATTGAATCATGAATCATGAATCATGAATTGAATCATGAATCGAATCATGAATCATGAATCATGAATTGAATCATGAATCATGAATTGAATCATGAATCATGAATCATGAATTGAATCATGAATCATGAATCATGAATTGAATCATGAATTGAATCATGAATCATGAATCGAATCATGAATCATGAATTGAATCATGAATTGAATCATGAATCATGAATCATGAATTGAATCATGAATTGAATCATGAATCATGAATCATGAATTGAATCATGAATCATGAATCGAATCATGAATCATGAATCGAATCATGAATCTTGAATCATGAATTGAATCATGAATCATGAATCATGAATTGAATCATGAATCTAGAATCATGAATCGAATCATGAATCATGAATCATAAATTGAATCATGAATCATGAATCGAATCATGAATCATGAATCATGAATCATGAATTGAATCATGAATCATGAATCATGAATCATGAATTGAATCATGAATCATGAATCATGAATTGAATCATGAATCATGAATTGAATCAGGATTCGAATCATGAATTGAATCAGGATTCAAATCATGAATTGAATCATGAGTCATGAATTGAATCATGAATCATGAATTATGAATCATGAATTGAATCATGAATCATGAATTGAATCATGAATCATGAATCATGAATCATGAATCATGAATCATGAATTGAATCATGCATCATGAATCATGAATCGAATCATGAATCATAATTTAATCATGAATCATGAATCGAATCATGAATCATAATTTAATCATGAATCATGAATTGAATCATGAATCATGAATTGAATCATGAATCATGCATTGAATCATGAATTGAATCATGAATCATAAATTGGATCATGAATTAAATTATGAATCATGAATCATGAATCATAAATTGAATCATGAATTGAATCATGAATCATGAATCATGAATTGAATCATGATTCCTGAATCATGAATTGAATCATGAATCATGATTCATGAATCGAATCATGAATCATGAATTGAATCATGAATCATGAATCATGAATTGAATCATGAATCATGAATTGAATCATGAATCATGAATCATGAATTGAATCATGAATTGAATCATAAATCATAAATCATGAATCATGAATTGAATTCAGCAATCATAAATCATGAATTGAATCTTGAATTCAATCATGAATCATGAATCATGAATCACGAATCATAAATTGAATCATGAATCATGAATCATGAATTGAAACATGAATTGAATCATGAATCATGAATCATGAATTGAATCATGAATCATGAATCATGAATCATGAATCATGAATCATGAATCATGAATTGAATCATGAATCATGAATCATGAATTGAATCATGAATCATGAATCGAATCATGAATCATGAATTGAATCATGAATTGAATCATGAATCATGAATTATGAATTGAATCATGAATCATGAATCATGAATCATGAATTGAATCATGAATCATGAATCATGAATCATGAATCAAATCATGAATCATGAATCAAGAATCATGAATCGAATCATGAATCATGAATTGAATCATGAATTGAATCATGAATCATGAATTGAATCATGAATCATTAATCATGAATCATGAATCATGAATTGAATCATAAATCATGCATCATGAATCTTGAATCATGAATCATGAATTGAATCATGAATCATGAATTATGAATCGAATCATGAATCATGAATTGAATCATAAATCATGAATCATGAATCTTGAATCATGAATTGAATCATGAATCATGAATCATGAATCGAATAATGAATCATGAATCATGAATCATGAATCATGAATCATGAATTGAATCATGAATCATGAATCATGAATTGAATCATAAATCATGAATTGAATCATGAATTATGAATCATGAATCATGAATCGAATCATAAATCATGAATCATGAATTGAATCATGAATAATGAATTGAATCATGAATCATGAATCATGAATCATGAATCATGAATCATGAATCATAAATCATGAATTGAATCATGAATCATTAATCATGAATTATGAATTGAATCATGAATCATGAATCATGAATCATGAATTGAATCATGAATCATGAATCATAAATCATGAATTGAATCATGAATCAAGAATCATGAAACGAATCATAAATCATGAATCAAGAATCATGAAACGAATCATGAATCATGAATCATGAATCATGAATCATAAATCATGAATTGAATCATGAATCATTAATCATGAATTATGAATTGAATCATGAATCATGAATCATGAATCATGAATCATGAATTGAATCATGAATCATGAATCATGAATCATAAATCATGAATTGAATCATGAATCAAGAATCATGAAACGAATCATGAATCATGAATCAAGAATCATGAAACGAATCATGAATCATGAATTGAATCATGAATCATGAATCATAAATTGAATCATGAATCATGAATCATGAATCGAATCATGAATCATGAATCATGAATCGAATCATGAATCATGAATTGAATCATGAATCATGAATCATGAATTGAATCATGAATCATGAATTGAATCATGAATCATGAATTGAATCATGAATTGAATCATAAATCATAAATCATGAATCATGAATTGAATTCAGCAATCATAAATCATGAATTGAATCATGAATTCAATCTTGAATCATGAATCATGAATCACGAATCATAAATTGAATCATGAATCATGAATCATGAATTGAATCATGAATCATGAATCATGAATTGAATCATGAATCATGAATCATGAATTGAATCATGAATTGAATCATGAATCATGAATCTAATCATGAATCATGAATTGAATCATGAATTGAATCATGAATCATGAATTGAATCATGAATCATGAATTGAATCATGAATTGAATCATAAATCATAAATCATGAATCATGAATTGAATTCAGCATTCATAAATCATGAATTGAATCATGAATTGAATCATGAATCGAATCATGAATCATGAATCATGAATTGAATCATGAATCATGAATCATGAATTGAATCATGAATCATGAATCATGAATTGAATCATGAATCATGAATCATGAATTGAATCA
This sequence comes from Mixophyes fleayi, assembly GCF_038048845.1. Taxonomy (NCBI): domain Eukaryota; kingdom Metazoa; phylum Chordata; class Amphibia; order Anura; family Limnodynastidae; genus Mixophyes; species Mixophyes fleayi. The sequence continues at coordinate 88 of NW_027446847.1, read as the reverse complement.
TGAATTGAATCATGAATCATGAATCTAATCATGAATCATGAATTGAATCATGAATTGAATCATGAATCATGAATCATGAATTGAATCA
>NW_027446846.1:0-43203 GCF_038048845.1 Mixophyes fleayi | reverse complement strand
TTAGAAATGTCATGAGAAACAAGAATTATGTAAAAGAATTGATGTAAGTCATTGTTTCCAAGAGAAAGGGAGACAGGAGTGTAAAAAAGCGTTGTTTTTGGACGCCAATGAAGAAATGACTGTTTTGCGATTTCTCTTGCTCAGAAAGACTTAGAAAGTTGATAATTGTGGGCAATGTTAGAAATGTCATGAGAAACAAGAATTATGTAAAAGAATTGATGTAAGTCATTGTTTCCAAGAGAAAGGGAGACAGGAGTGTAAAAAAGCGTTGTTTTTGGACGGCAATGAAGAAATGACTATGTTTTGCGATTTCTCCTGCTCAGAAAGACTTAGAAAGTTGATAATTGTGGGCAATGTAAGAAATGTCATGAGAAACAAGAATTATGTAAAAGAATTGATGTAAGTCATTGTTTCCAAGAGAAAGGGAGACCGGAGTGTAAAAAAGCGTTGTTTTTGGACGGCAATGAAGAAATGACTGTTTTGCGATTTCTCTTGCTCAGAAAGACTTAGAAAGTTGATAATTGTGGGCAATGTTAGAAATGTCATGAGAAACAAGAATTATGTAAAAGAATTGATGTAAGTCATTGTTTCCAAGAGAAAGGGAGACAGGAGTGTAAAAAAGCGTTGTTTTTGGACGCCAATGAAGAAATGACTGTTTTGCGATTTCTCTTGCTCAGAAAGACTTAGAAAGTTGATAATTGTGGGCAATGTTAGAAATGTCATGAGAAACAAGAATTATGTAAAAGAATTGATGTAAGTCATTGTTTCCAAGAGAAAGGGAGACCGGAGTGTAAAAAAGCGTTGTTTTTGGACGGCAATGAAGAAATTACTATGTTTTGCGATTTCTCCTGCTCAGAAAGACTTAGAAAGTTGATAATTGTGGGCAATGTAAGAAATGTCATGAGAAACAAGAATTATGTAAAAGAATTGATGTAAGTCATTGTTTCCAAGAGAAAGGGAGACAGGAGTGTAAAAAAGCGTTGTTTTTGGACGCCAATGAAGAAATGACTATGTTTTGCGATTTCGCCTGCTCAGAAAGACTTAGAAAGTTGATAATTGTGGGCAATGTTAGAAATGTCATGAGAAACAAGAATTATGTAAAAGAATTGATGTAAGTCATTGTTTCCAAGAGAAAGGGAGACCGGGCTGTAAATAAGCATTGTTTTTGGACGGCAATGAAGAAATGACTGTTTTGCGATTTCTCTTGCTCAGAAAGACTTAGAAAGTTGATAATTGTGGGCAATGTTAGAAATGTCATGAGAAACAAGAATTATGTAAAAGAATTGATTTAAGTCATTGTTTCCAAGAGAAAGGGAGACCGGAGTGTAAAAAAGCGTTGTTTTTGGACGGCAATGAAGAAATGACTGTTTTGCGATTTCTCTTGCTCAGAAAGACTTAGAAAGTTGATAATTGTGGGCAATGTTAGAAATGTCATGAGAAACAAGAATTATGAAAAAGAATTGATGTAAGTCATTGTTTCCAAGAGAAAGGGAGACCGGAGTGTAAAAAAGCGTTGTTTTTGGACGCCAATGAAGAAATGACTATGTTTTGCGATTTCTCCTGCTCAGAAAGACTTAGAAAGTTGATAATTGTGGGCAATGTAAGAAATGTCATGAGAAACAAGAATTATGTAAAAGAATTGATGTAAGTCATTGTTTCCAAGAGAAAGGGAGACAGGAGTGTAAAAAAGCGTTGTTTTTGGACGCCAATGAAGAAATGACTGTTTTGCGATTTCTCTTGCTCAGAAAGACTTAGAAAGTTGATAATTGTGGGCAATGTTAGAAATGTCATGAGAAACAAGAATTATGTAAAAGAATTGATGTAAGTCATTGTTTCCAAGAGAAAGGGAGACCGGAGTGTAAAAAAGCGTTGTTTTTGGACGGCAATGAAGAAATGACTATGTTTTGCGATTTCTCCTGCTCAGAAAGACTTAGAAAGTTGATAATTGTGGGCAATGTAAGAAATGTCATGAGAAACAAGAATTATGTAAAAGAATTGATGTAAGTCATTGTTTCCAAGAGAAAGGGAGACCGGAGTGTAAAAAAGCGTTGTTTTTGGACGGCAATGAAGAAATGACTGTTTTGCGATTTCTCTTGCTCAGAAAGACTTAGAAAGTTGATAATTGTGGGCAATGTTAGAAATGTCATGAGAAACAAGAATTATGTAAAAGAATTGATGTAAGTCATTGTTTCCAAGAGAAAGGGAGACAGGAGTGTAAAAAAGCGTTGTTTTTGGACGCCAATGAAGAAATGACTGTTTTGCGATTTCTCTTGCTCAGAAAGACTTAGAAAGTTGATAATTGTGGGCAATGTTAGAAATGTCATGAGAAACAAGAATTATGTAAAAGAATTGATGTAAGTCATTGTTTCCAAGAGAAAGGGAGACCGGAGTGTAAAAAAGCGTTGTTTTTGGACGGCAATGAAGAAATTACTATGTTTTGCGATTTCTCCTGCTCAGAAAGACTTAGAAAGTTGATAATTGTGGGCAATGTAAGAAATGTCATGAGAAACAAGAATTATGTAAAAGAATTGATGTAAGTCATTGTTTCCAAGAGAAAGGGAGACCGGAGTGTAAAAAAGCGTTGTTTTTGGACGGCAATGAAGAAATGACTGTTTGCGATTTCTCTTGCTCAGAAAGACTTAGAAAGTTGATAATTGTGGGCAATGTTAGAAATGTCATGAGAAACAAGAATTATGTAAAAGAATTGATGTAAGTCATTGTTTCCAAGAGAAAGGGAGACAGGAGTGTAAAAAAGCGTTGTTTTTGGACGGCAATGAAGAAATGACTATGTTTTGCGATTTCTCCTGCTCAGAAAGACTTAGAAAGTTGATAATTGTGGGCAATGTAAGAAATGTCATGAGAAACAAGAATTATGTAAAAGAATTGATGTAAGTCATTGTTTCCAAGAGAAAGGGAGACAGGAGTGTAAAAAAGCGTTGTTTTTGGACGGCAATGAAGAAATGACTATGTTTTGCGATTTCTCGTGCTCAGAAAGACTTAGAAAGTTGATAATTGTGGGCAATGTAAGAAATGTCATGAGAAATAAGAATTATGTAAAAGAATTGATGTAAGTCATTGTTTCCAAGAGAAAGGGAGACAGGAGTGTAAAAAAGCGTTGTTTTGGACGGCAATGAAGAAATGACTATGTTTTGCGATTTCTCCTGCTCAGAAAGACTTAGAAAGTTGATAATTGTGGGCAATGTTAGAAATGTCATGAGAAACAAGAATTATGTAAAAGAATTGATGTAAGTCATTGTTTCCAAGAGAAAGGGAGACCGGGCTGTAAAAAAGCATTGTTTTTGGACGGCAATGAAGAAATGACTGTTTTGCGATTTCTCTTGCTCAGAAAGACTTAGAAAGTTGATAATTGTGGGCAATGTTAGAAATGTCATGAGAAACAAGAATTATGTAAAAGAATTGATTTAAGTCATTGTTTCCAAGAGAAAGGGAGACCGGAGTGTAAAAAAGCGTTGTTTTTGGACGGCAATGAAGAAATGACTGTTTTGCGATTTCTCTTGCTCAGAAAGACTTAGAAAGTTGATAATTGTGGGCAATGTTAGAAATGTCATGAGAAACAAGAATTATGTAAAAGAATTGATGTAAGTCATTGTTTCCAAGAGAAAGGGAGACCGGAGTGTAAAAAAGCGTTGTTTTTGGACGGCAATGAAGAAATGACTATGTTTTGCGATTTCTCCTGCTCAGAAAGACTTAGAAAGTTGATAATTGTGGGCAATGTAAGAAATGTCATGAGAAACAAGAATTATGTAAAAGAATTGATGTAAGTCATTGTTTCCAAGAGAAAGGGAGACCGGAGTGTAAAAAAGCGTTGTTTTTGGACGGCAATGAAGAAATGACTGTTTTGCGATTTCTCTTGCTCAGAAAGACTTAGAAAGTTGATAATTGTGGGCAATGTTAGAAATGTCATGAGAAACAAGAATTATGTAAAAGAATTGATGTATGTCATTCTTTCCAAGAGAAAGGGAGACCGGAGTGTAAAAAAGCGTTGTTTTTGGACGGCAATGAAGAAATGACTGTTTTGCGATTTCTCTTGCTCAGAAAGACTTAGAAAGTTGATAATTGTGGGCAATGTTAGAAATGTCATGAGAAACAAGAATTATGTAAAAGAATTGATGTAAGTCATTGTTTCCAAGAGAAAGGGAGACAGGAGTGTAAAAAAGCGTTGTTTTTGGACGGCAATGAAGAAATGACTATGTTTTGCGATTTCTCCTGCTCAGAAAGACTTAGAAAGTTGATAATTGTGGGCAATGTTAGAAATGTCATGAGAAACAAGAATTATGTAAAAGAATTGATGTAAGTCATTGTTTCCAAGAGAAAGGGAGACCGGAGTGTAAAAAAGCGTTGTTTTTGGACGGCAATGAAGAAATGACTGTTTTGCGATTTCTCTTGCTCAGAAAGACTTAGAAAGTTGATAATTGTGGGCAATGTTAGAAATGTCATGAGAAACAAGAATTATGTAAAAGAATTGATGTAAGTCATTGTTTCCAAGAGAAAGGGAGACCGGAGTGTAAAAAAGCGTTGTTTTTGGACGGCAATGAAGAAATGACTATGTTTTGCGATTTCTCCTGCTCAGAAAGACTTAGAAAGTTGATAATTGTGGGCAATGTTAGAAATGTCATGAGAAACAAGAATTATGTAAAAGAATTGATGTAAGTCATTGTTTCCAAGAGAAAGGGAGACCGGAGTGTAAAAAAGCGTTGTTTTTGAACGCCAATGAAGAAATGACTATGTTTTGCGATTTCTCCTGCTCAGAAAGACTTAGAAAGTTGATAATTGTGGGCAATGTTAGAAATGTCATAAAGAATTGATGTATGTCATTGTTTCCAAGAGAAAGGGAGACCGGAGTGTAAAAAAGCGTTGTTTTTGGACGGCAATGAAGAAATGACTTTTTTGCGATTTCTCTTGCTCAGAAAGACTTAGAAAGTTGATAATTGTGGGCAATGTTAGAAATGTCATGAGAAACAAGAATTATGTAAAAGAATTGATGTAAGTCATTGTTTCCAAGAGAAAGGGAGACAGGAGTGTAAAAAAGCGTTGTTTTTGGACGGCAATGAAGAAATGACTATGTTTTGCGATTTCTCCTGCTCAGAAAGACTTAGAAAGTTGATAATTTTGGGCAATGTAAGAAATGTCATGAGAAACAAGAATTATGTAAAAGAATTGATGCAAGTCATTGTTTCCAAGAGAAAGGGAGACAGGAGTGTAAAAAAGCGTTGTTTTTGGATGCCAATGAAGAAATGACTGTTTTGCGATTTCTCTTGCTCAGAAAGACTTAGAAAGTTGATAATTGTGGGCAATGTTAGAAATGTCATGAGAAACAAGAATTATGTAAAAGAATTGATGTAAGTCATTGTTTCCAAGAGAAAGGGAGACAGGAGTGTAAAAAAGCGTTGTTTTTGGACGCCAATGAAGAAATGACTGTTTTGCGATTTCTCTTGCTCAGAAAGACATAGAAAGTTGATAATTGTGGGCAATGTTAGAAATGTCATGAGAAACAAGAATTATGTAAAAGAATTGATGTAAGTCATTGTTTCCAAGAGAAAGGGAGACAGGAGTGTAAAAAAGCGTTGTTTTTGGACGGCAATGAAGAAATGACTATGTTTTGCGATTTCTCCTGCTCAGAAAGACTTAGAAAGTTGATAATTGTGGGCAATGTAAGAAATGTCATGAGAAACAAGAATTATGTAAAAGAATTGATGTAAGTCATTGTTTCCAAGAGAAAGGGAGACCGGAGTGTAAAAAAGCGTTGTTTTTGGACGGCAATGAAGAAATGACTGTTTTGCGATTTCTCTTGCTCAGAAAGACTTAGAAAGTTGATAATTGTGGGCAATGTTAGAAATGTCATGAGAAACAAGAATTATGTAAAAGAATTGATGTAAGTCATTGTTTCCAAGAGAAAGGGAGACAGGAGTGTAAAAAAGCGTTGTTTTTGGACGCCAATGAAGAAATGACTGTTTTGCGATTTCTCTTGCTCAGAAAGACTTAGAAAGTTGATAATTGTGGGCAATGTTAGAAATGTCATGAGAAACAAGAATTATGTAAAAGAATTGATGTAAGTCATTGTTTCCAAGAGAAAGGGAGACCGGAGTGTAAAAAAGCGTTGTTTTTGGACGGCAATGAAGAAATTACTATGTTTTGCGATTTCTCCTGCTCAGAAAGACTTAGAAAGTTGATAATTGTGGGCAATGTAAGAAATGTCATGAGAAACAAGAATTATGTAAAAGAATTGATGTAAGTCATTGTTTCCAAGAGAAAGGGAGACCGGAGTGTAAAAAAGCGTTGTTTTTGGACGGCAATGAAGAAATGACTGTTTTGCGATTTCTCTTGCTCAGAAAGACTTAGAAAGTTGATAATTGTGGGCAATGTTAGAAATGTCATGAGAAACAAGAATTATGTAAAAGAATTGATGTAAGTCATTGTTTCCAAGAGAAAGGGAGACAGGAGTGTAAAAAAGCGTTGTTTTTGGACGCCAATGAAGAAATGACTGTTTTGCGATTTCTCTTGCTCAGAAAGACTTAGAAAGTTGATAATTGTGGGCAATGTTAGAAATGTCATGAGAAACAAGAATTATGTAAAAGAATTGATGTAAGTCATTGTTTCCAAGAGAAAGGGAGACCGGAGTGTAAAAAAGCGTTGTTTTTGGACGGCAATGAAGAAATTACTATGTTTTGCGATTTCTCCTGCTCAGAAAGACTTAGAAAGTTGATAATTGTGGGCAATGTAAGAAATGTCATGAGAAACAAGAATTATGTAAAAGAATTGATGTAAGTCATTGTTTCCAAGAGAAAGGGAGACCGGAGTGTAAAAAAGCGTTGTTTTTGGACGGCAATGAAGAAATGACTGTTTTGCGATTTCTCTTGCTCAGAAAGACTTAGAAAGTTGATAATTGTGGGCAATGTTAGAAATGTCATGAGAAACAAGAATTATGTAAAAGAATTGATGTATGTCATTGTTTCCAAGAGAAAGGGAGACCGGAGTGTAAAAAAGCGTTGCTTTTGGACGGCAATGAAGAAATGACTGTTTTGCGATTTCTCTTGCTCAGAAAGACTTAGAAAGTTGATAATTGTGGGCAATGTTAGAAATGTCATGAGAAACAAGAATTATGTAAAAGAATTGATGTAAGTCATTGTTTCCAAGAGAAAGGGAGACAGGAGTGTAAAAAAGCGTTGTTTTTGGACGGCAATGAAGAAATGACTATGTTTTGCGATTTCTCCTGCTCAGAAAGACTTAGAAAGTTGATAATTGTGGGCAATGTAAGAAATGTCATGAGAAACAAGAATTATGTAAAAGAATTGATGTAAGTCATTGTTTCCAAGAGAAAGGGAGACAGGAGTGTAAAAAAGCGTTGTTTTTGGACGGCAATGAAGAAATGACTATGTTTTGCGATTTCTCCTGCTCAGAAAGACTTAGAAAGTTGATAATTGTGGGCAATGTAAGAAATGTCATGAGAAATAAGAATTATGTAAAAGAATTGATGTAAGTCATTGTTTCCAAGAGAAAGGGAGACAGGAGTGTAAAAAAGCGTTGTTTTTGGACGGCAATGAAGAAATGACTATGTTTTGCGATTTCTCCTGCTCAGAAAGACTTAGAAAGTTGATAATTGTGGGCAATGTTAGAAATGTCATGAGAAACAAGAATTATGTAAAAGAATTGATGTAAGTCATTGTTTCCAAGAGAAAGGGAGACCGGAGTGTAAAAAAGCGTTGTTTTTGGACGGCAATGAAGAAATGACTGTTTTGCGATTTCTCTTGCTCAGAAAGACTTAGAAAGTTGATAATTGTGGGCAATGTTAGAAATGTCATGAGAAACAAGAATTATGTAAAAGAATTGATGTATGTCATTGTTTCCAAGAGAAAGGGAGACCGGAGTGTAAAAAAGCGTTGCTTTTGGACGGCAATGAAGAAATGACTGTTTTGCGATTTCTCTTGCTCAGAAAGACTTAGAAAGTTGATAATTGTGGGCAATGTTAGAAATGTCATGAGAAACAAGAATTATGTAAAAGAATTGATGTAAGTCATTGTTTCCAAGAGAAAGGGAGACAGGAGTGTAAAAAAGCGTTGTTTTTGGACGGCAATGAAGAAATGACTATGTTTTGCGATTTCTCCTGCTCAGAAAGACTTAGAAAGTTGATAATTGTGGGCAATGTAAGAAATGTCATGAGAAACAAGAATTATGTAAAAGAATTGATGTAAGTCATTGTTTCCAAGAGAAAGGGAGACAGGAGTGTAAAAAAGCGTTGTTTTTGGACGGCAATGAAGAAATGACTATGTTTTGCGATTTCTCCTGCTCAGAAAGACTTAGAAAGTTGATAATTGTGGGCAATGTAAGAAATGTCATGAGAAATAAGAATTATGTAAAAGAATTGATGTAAGTCATTGTTTCCAAGAGAAAGGGAGACAGGAGTGTAAAAAAGCGTTGTTTTTGGACGGCAATGAAGAAATGACTATGTTTTGCGATTTCTCCTGCTCAGAAAGACTTAGAAAGTTGATAATTGTGGGCAATGTTAGAAATGTCATGAGAAACAAGAATTATGTAAAAGAATTGATGTAAGTCATTGTTTCCAAGAGAAAGGGAGACCGGGCTGTAAAAAAGCATTGTTTTTGGACGGCAATGAAGAAATGACTGTTTTGCGATTTCTCTTGCTCAGAAAGACTTAGAAAGTTGATAATTGTGGGCAATGTTAGAAATGTCATGAGAAACAAGAATTATGTAAAAGAATTGATTTAAGTCATTGTTTCCAAGAGAAAGGGAGACCGGAGTGTAAAAAAGCGTTGTTTTTGGACGGCAATGAAGAAATGACTGTTTTGCGATTTCTCTTGCTCAGAAAGACTTAGAAAGTTGATAATTGTGGGCAATGTTAGAAATGTCATGAGAAACAAGAATTATGTAAAAGAATTGATGTAAGTCATTGTTTCCAAGAGAAAGGGAGACCGGAGTGTAAAAAAGCGTTGTTTTTGGACGGCAATGAAGAAATGACTATGTTTTGCGATTTCTCCTGCTCAGAAAGACTTAGAAAGTTGATAATTGTGGGCAATGTAAGAAATGTCATGAGAAACAAGAATTATGTAAAAGAATTGATGTAAGTCATTGTTTCCAAGAGAAAGGGAGACCGGAGTGTAAAAAAGCGTTGTTTTTGGACGGCAATGAAGAAATGACTGTTTTGCGATTTCTCTTGCTCAGAAAGACTTAGAAAGTTGATAATTGTGGGCAATGTTAGAAATGTCATGAGAAACAAGAATTATGTAAAAGAATTGATGTATGTCATTCTTTCCAAGAGAAAGGGAGACCGGAGTGTAAAAAAGCGTTGTTTTTGGACGGCAATGAAGAAATGACTGTTTTGCGATTTCTCTTGCTCAGAAAGACTTAGAAAGTTGATAATTGTGGGCAATGTTAGAAATGTCATGAGAAACAAGAATTATGTAAAAGAATTGATGTAAGTCATTGTTTCCAAGAGAGAGGGAGACAGGAGTGTAAAAAAGCGTTGTTTTTGGACGGCAATGAAGAAATGACTATGTTTTGCGATTTCTCCTGCTCAGAAAGACTTAGAAAGTTGATAATTGTGGGCAATGTTAGAAATGTCATGAGAAACAAGAATTATGTAAAAGAATTGATGTAAGTCATTGTTTCCAAGAGAAAGGGAGACCGGAGTGTAAAAAAGCGTTGTTTTTGGACGGCAATGAAGAAATGACTGTTTTGCGATTTCTCTTGCTCAGAAAGACTTAGAAAGTTGATAATTGTGGGCAATGTTAGAAATGTCATGAGAAACAAGAATTATGTAAAAGAATTGATGTAAGTCATTGTTTCCAAGAGAAAGGGAGACCGGAGTGTAAAAAAGCGTTGTTTTTGGACGGCAATGAAGAAATGACTATGTTTTGCGATTTCTCCTGCTCAGAAAGACTTAGAAAGTTGATAATTGTGGGCAATGTTAGAAATGTCATGAGAAACAAGAATTATGTAAAAGAATTGATGTAAGTCATTGTTTCCAAGAGAAAGGGAGACCGGAGTGTAAAAAAGCGTTGTTTTTGAACGCCAATGAAGAAATGACTATGTTTTGCGATTTCTCCTGCTCAGAAAGACTTAGAAAGTTGATAATTGTGGGCAATGTTAGAAATGTCATGGGAAACAAGAATTATGTAAAAGAATTGATGTATGTCATTGTTTCCAAGAGAAAGGGAGACCGGAGTGTAAAAAAGCGTTGTTTTTGGACGGCAATGAAGAAATGACTTTTTTGCGATTTCTCTTGCTCAGAAAGACTTAGAAAGTTGATAATTGTGGGCAATGTTAGAAATGTCATGAGAAACAAGAATTATGTAAAAGAATTGATGTAAGTCATTGTTTCCAAGAGAAAGGGAGACAGGAGTGTAAAAAAGCGTTGTTTTTGGACGGCAATGAAGAAATGACTATGTTTTGCGATTTCTCTTGCTCAGAAAGACTTAGAAAGTTGATAATTGTGGGCAATGTTAGAAATGTCATGAGAAACAAGAATTATGTAAAAGAATTGATGTAAGTCATTGTTTCCAAGAGAAAGGGAGACAGGAGTGTAAAAAAGCGTTGTTTTTGGACGGCAATGAAGAAATGACTGTTTTGCGATTTCTCTTGCTCAGAAAGACTTAGAAAGTTGATAATTGTGGGCAATGTTAGAAATGTCATGAGAAACAAGAATTATGTAAAAGAATTGATGTAAGTCATTGTTTCCAAGAGAAAGGGAGACAGGAGTGTAAAAAAGCGTTGTTTTTGGACGCCAATGAAGAAATGACTGTTTTGCGATTTCTCTTGCTCAGAAAGACTTAGAAAGTTGATAATTGTGGGCAATGTTAGAAATGTCATGAGAAACAAGAATTATGTAAAAGAATTGATGTAAGTCATTGTTTCCAAGAGAAAGGGAGACAGGAGTGTAAAAAAGCGTTGTTTTTGGACGGCAATGAAGAAATGACTATGTTTTGCGATTTCTCCTGCTCAGAAAGACTTAGAAAGTTGATAATTGTGGGCAATGTAAGAAATGTCATGAGAAACAAGAATTATGTAAAAGAATTGATGTAAGTCATTGTTTCCAAGAGAAAGGGAGACCGGAGTGTAAAAAAGCGTTGTTTTTGGACGGCAATGAAGAAATGACTGTTTTGCGATTTCTCTTGCTCAGAAAGACTTAGAAAGTTGATAATTGTGGGCAATGTTAGAAATGTCATGAGAAACAAGAATTATGTAAAAGAATTGATGTAAGTCATTGTTTCCAAGAGAAAGGGAGACCGGAGTGTAAAAAAGCGTTGTTTTTGGACGGCAATGAAGAAATTACTATGTTTTGCGATTTCTCCTGCTCAGAAAGACTTAGAAAGTTGATAATTGTGGGCAATGTAAGAAATGTCATGAGAAACAAGAATTATGTAAAAGAATTGATGTAAGTCATTGTTTCCAAGAGAAAGGGAGACCGGAGTGTAAAAAAGCGTTGTTTTTGGACGGCAATGAAGAAATGACTGTTTTGCGATTTCTCTTGCTCAGAAAGACTTAGAAAGTTGATAATTGTGGGCAATGTTAGAAATGTCATGAGAAACAAGAATTATGTAAAAGAATTGATGTATGTCATTGTTTCCAAGAGAAAGGGAGACCGGAGTGTAAAAAAGCGTTGCTTTTGGACGGCAATGAAGAAATGACTGTTTTGCGATTTCTCTTGCTCAGAAAGACTTAGAAAGTTGATAATTGTGGGCAATGTTAGAAATGTCATGAGAAACAAGAATTATGTAAAAGAATTGATGTAAGTCATTGTTTCCAAGAGAAAGGGAGACAGGAGTGTAAAAAAGCGTTGTTTTTGGACGGCAATGAAGAAATGACTATGTTTTGCGATTTCTCCTGCTCAGAAAGACTTAGAAAGTTGATAATTGTGGGCAATGTAAGAAATGTCATGAGAAACAAGAATTATGTAAAAGAATTGATGTAAGTCATTGTTTCCAAGAGAAAGGGAGACAGGAGTGTAAAAAAGCGTTGTTTTTGGACGGCAATGAAGAAATGACTATGTTTTGCGATTTCTCCTGCTCAGAAAGACTTAGAAAGTTGATAATTGTGGGCAATGTAAGAAATGTCATGAGAAATAAGAATTATGTAAAAGAATTGATGTAAGTCATTGTTTCCAAGAGAAAGGGAGACAGGAGTGTAAAAAAGCGTTGTTTTTGGACGGCAATGAAGAAATGACTATGTTTTGCGATTTCTCCTGCTCAGAAAGACTTAGAAAGTTGATAATTGTGGGCAATGTTAGAAATGTCATGAGAAACAAGAATTATGTAAAAGAATTGATGTAAGTCATTGTTTCCAAGAGAAAGGGAGACCGGGCTGTAAAAAAGCATTGTTTTTGGACGGCAATGAAGAAATGACTGTTTTGCGATTTCTCTTGCTCAGAAAGACTTAGAAAGTTGATAATTGTGGGCAATGTTAGAAATGTCATGAGAAACAAGAATTATGTAAAAGAATTGATGTAAGTCATTGTTTCCAAGAGAAAGGGAGACAGGAGTGTAAAAAAGCGTTGTTTTTGGACGGCAATGAAGAAATGACTATGTTTTGCGATTTCTCCTGCTCAGAAAGACTTAGAAAATTGATAATTGTGGGCAATGTAAGAAATGTCATGAGAAACAAGAATTATGTAAAAGAAATGATGTAAGTCATTGTTTCCAAGAGAAAGGGAGACCGGAGTGTAAAAAAGCGTTGTTTTTGGACGGCAATGAAGAAATGACTGTTTTGCGATTTCTCTTGCTCAGAAAGACTTAGAAAGTTGATAATTGTGGGCAATGTTAGAAATGTCATGAGAAACAAGAATTATGTAAAAGAATTGATGTAAGTCATTGTTTCCAAGAGAAAGGGAGACCGGAGTGTAAAAAAGCGTTGTTTTTGAACGCCAATGAAGAAATGACTATGTTTTGCGATTTCTCCTGCTCAGAAAGACTTAGAAAGTTGATAATTGTGGGCAATGTTAGAAATGTCATGAGAAACAAGAATTATGTAAAAGAATTGATGTATGTCATTGTTTCCAAGAGAAAGGGAGACCGGAGTGTAAAAAAGCGTTGTTTTTGGACGGCAATGAAGAAATGACTTTTTTGCGATTTCTCTTGCTCAGAAAGACTTAGAAAGTTGATAATTGTGGGCAATGTTAGAAATGTCATGAGAAACAAGAATTATGTAAAAGAATTGATGTATGTCATTGTTTCCAAGAGAAAGGGAGACCGGAGTGTAAAAAAGCGTTGTTTTTGGACGGCAATGAAGAAATGACTTTTTTGCGATTTCTCTTGCTCAGAAAGACTTAGAAAGTTGATAATTGTGGGCAATGTTAGAAATGTCATGAGAAACAAGAATTATGTTAAAGAATTGATGTAAGTCATTGTTTCCAAGAGAAAGGGAGACAGGAGTGTAAAAAAGCGTTGTTTTTGGACGGCAATGAAGAAATGACTATGTTTTGCGATTTCTCCTGCTCAGAAAGACTTAGAAAGTTGATAATTGTGGGCAATGTTAGAAATGTCATGAGAAACAAGAATTATGTAAAAGAATTGATGTAAGTCATTGTTTCCAAGAGAAAGGGAGACCGGAGTGTAAAAAAGCGTTGTTTTTGAACGCCAATGAAGAAATGACTATGTTTTGCGATTTCTCCTGCTCAGAAAGACTTAGAAAGTTGATAATTGTGGGCAATGTTAGAAATGTCATGAGAAACAAGAATTATGTAAAAGAATTGATGTATGTCATTGTTTCCAAGAGAAAGGGAGACCGGAGTGTAAAAAAGCGTTGTTTTTGGACGGCAATGAAGAAATGACTTTTTTGCGATTTCTCTTGCTCAGAAAGACTTAGAAAGTTGATAATTGTGGGCAATGTTAGAAATGTCATGAGAAACAAGAATTATGTAAAAGAATTGATGTAAGTCATTGTTTCCAAGAGAAAGGGAGACAGGAGTGTAAAAAAGCGTTGTTTTTGGACGGCAATGAAGAAATGACTATGTTTTGCGATTTCTCCTGCTCAGAAAGACTTAGAAAGTTGATAATTGTGGGCAATGTAAGAAATGTCATGAGAAACAAGAATTATGTAAAAGAATTGATGTAAGTCATTGTTTCCAAGAGAGAGGGAGACAGGAGTGTAAAAAAGCGTTGTTTTTGGACGGCAATGAAGAAATGACTATGTTTTGCGATTTCTCCTGCTCAGAAAGACTTAGAAAGTTGATAATTGTGGGCAATGTTAGAAATGTCATGAGAAACAAGAATTATGTAAAAGAATTGATGTAAGTCATTGTTTCCAAGAGAAAGGGAGACCGGAGTGTAAAAAAGCGTTGTTTTTGGACGGCAATGAAGAAATGACTGTTTTGCGATTTCTCTTGCTCAGAAAGACTTAGAAAGTTGATAATTGTGGGCAATGTTAGAAATGTCATGAGAAACAAGAATTATGTAAAAGAATTGATGTAAGTCATTGTTTCCAAGAGAAAGGGAGACCGGAGTGTAAAAAAGCGTTGTTTTTGGACGGCAATGAAGAAATGACTATGTTTTGCGATTTCTCCTGCTCAGAAAGACTTAGAAAGTTGATAATTGTGGGCAATGTTAGAAATGTCATGAGAAACAAGAATTATGTAAAAGAATTGATGTAAGTCATTGTTTCCAAGAGAAAGGGAGACCGGAGTGTAAAAAAGCGTTGTTTTTGAACGCCAATGAAGAAATGACTATGTTTTGCGATTTCTCCTGCTCAGAAAGACTTAGAAAGTTGATAATTGTGGGCAATGTTAGAAATGTCATGGGAAACAAGAATTATGTAAAAGAATTGATGTATGTCATTGTTTCCAAGAGAAAGGGAGACCGGAGTGTAAAAAAGCGTTGTTTTTGGACGGCAATGAAGAAATGACTTTTTTGCGATTTCTCTTGCTCAGAAAGACTTAGAAAGTTGATAATTGTGGGCAATGTTAGAAATGTCATGAGAAACAAGAATTATGTAAAAGAATTGATGTAAGTCATTGTTTCCAAGAGAAAGGGAGACAGGAGTGTAAAAAAGCGTTGTTTTTGGACGGCAATGAAGAAATGACTATGTTTTGCGATTTCTCCTGCTCAGAAAGACTTAGAAAATTGATAATTGTGGGCAATGTAAGAAATGTCATGAGAAACAAGAATTATGTAAAAGAAATGATGTAAGTCATTGTTTCCAAGAGAAAGGGAGACCGGAGTGTAAAAAAGCGTTGTTTTTGGACGGCAATGAAGAAATGACTGTTTTGCGATTTCTCTTGCTCAGAAAGACTTAGAAAGTTGATAATTGTGGGCAATGTTAGAAATGTCATGAGAAACAAGAATTATGTAAAAGAATTGATGTAAGTCATTGTTTCCAAGAGAAAGGGAGACCGGAGTGTAAAAAAGCGTTGTTTTTGAACGCCAATGAAGAAATGACTATGTTTTGCGATTTCTCCTGCTCAGAAAGACTTAGAAAGTTGATAATTGTGGGCAATGTTAGAAATGTCATGAGAAACAAGAATTATGTAAAAGAATTGATGTATGTCATTGTTTCCAAGAGAAAGGGAGACCGGAGTGTAAAAAAGCGTTGTTTTTGGACGGCAATGAAGAAATGACTTTTTTGCGATTTCTCTTGCTCAGAAAGACTTAGAAAGTTGATAATTGTGGGCAATGTTAGAAATGTCATGAGAAACAAGAATTATGTAAAAGAATTGATGTATGTCATTGTTTCCAAGAGAAAGGGAGACCGGAGTGTAAAAAAGCGTTGTTTTTGGACGGCAATGAAGAAATGACTTTTTTGCGATTTCTCTTGCTCAGAAAGACTTAGAAAGTTGATAATTGTGGGCAATGTTAGAAATGTCATGAGAAACAAGAATTATGTTAAAGAATTGATGTAAGTCATTGTTTCCAAGAGAAAGGGAGACAGGAGTGTAAGAAAGCGTTGTTTTTGGACGGCAATGAAGAAATGACTATGTTTTGCGATTTCTCCTGCTCAGAAAGACTTAGAAAGTTGATAATTGTGGGCAATGTTAGAAATGTCATGAGAAACAAGAATTATGTAAAAGAATTGATGTAAGTCATTGTTTCCAAGAGAAAGGGAGACCGGAGTGTAAAAAAGCGTTGTTTTTGAACGCCAATGAAGAAATGACTATGTTTTGCGATTTCTCCTGCTCAGAAAGACTTAGAAAGTTGATAATTGTGGGCAATGTTAGAAATGTCATGAGAAAGAAGAATTATGTAAAAGAATTGATGTATGTCATTGTTTCCAAGAGAAAGGGAGACCGGAGTGTAAAAAAGCGTTGTTTTTGGACGGCAATGAAGAAATGACTTTTTTGCGATTTCTCTTGCTCAGAAAGACTTAGAAAGTTGATAATTGTGGGCAATGTTAGAAATGTCATGAGAAACAAGAATTATGTAAAAGAATTGATGTAAGTCATTGTTTCCAAGAGAAAGGGAGACAGGAGTGTAAAAAAGCGTTGTTTTTGGACGGCAATGAAGAAATGACTATGTTTTGCGATTTCTCCTGCTCAGAAAGACTTAGAAAGTTGATAATTGTGGGCAATGTAAGAAATGTCATGAGAAACAAGAATTATGTAAAAGAATTGATGTAAGTCATTGTTTCCAAGAGAAAGGGAGACAGGAGTGTAAAAAAGCGTTGTTTTTGGACGCCAATGAAGAAATGACTGTTTTGCGATTTCTCTTGCTCAGAAAGACTTAGAAAGTTGATAATTGTGGGCAATGTTAGAAATGTCATGAGAAACAAGAATTATGTAAAAGAATTGATGTAAGTCATTGTTTCCAAGAGAAAGGGAGACAGGAGTGTAAAAAAGCGTTGTTTTTGGACGCCAATGAAGAAATGACTGTTTTGCGATTTCTCTTGCTCAGAAAGACTTAGAAAGTTGATAATTGTGGGCAATGTTAGAAATGTCATGAGAAACAAGAATTATGTAAAAGAATTGATGTAAGTCATTGTTTCCAAGAGAAAGGGAGACAGGAGTGTAAAAAAGCGTTGTTTTTGGACGGCAATGAAGAAATGACTGTTTTGCGATTTCTCTTGCTCAGAAAGACTTAGAAAGTTGATAATTGTGGGCAATGTAAGAAATGTCATGAGAAACAAGAATTATGTAAAAGAATTGATGCAAGTCATTGTTTCCAAGAGAAAGGGAGACAGGAGTGTAAAAAAGCGTTGTTTTTGGACGCCAATGAAGAAATGACTGTTTTGCGATTTCTCTTGCTCAGAAAGACTTAGAAAGTTGATAATTGTGGGCAATGTTAGAAATGTCATGAGAAACAAGAATTATGTAAAAGAATTGATGTAAGTCATTGTTTCCAAGAGAAAGGGAGACAGGAGTGTAAAAAAGCGTTGTTTTTGGACGGCAATGAAGAAATGACTGTTTTGCGATTTCTCTTGCTCAGAAAGACTTAGAAAGTTGATAATTGTGGGCAATGTTAGAAATGTCATGAGAAACAAGAATTATGTAAAAGAATTGATGTAAGTCATTGTTTCCAAGAGAAAGGGAGACAGGAGTGTAAAAAAGCGTTGTTTTTGGACGCCAATGAAGAAATGACTGTTTTGCGATTTCTCTTGCTCAGAAAGACTTAGAAAGTTGATAATTGTGGGCAATGTTAGAAATGTCATGAGAAACAAGAATTATGTAAAAGAATTGATGTAAGTCATTGTTTCCAAGAGAAAGGGAGACAGGAGTGTAAAAAAGCGTTGTTTTTGGACGGCAATGAAGAAATGACTATGTTTTGCGATTTCTCCTGCTCAGAAAGACTTAGAAAGTTGATAATTGTGGGCAATGTAAGAAATGTCATGAGAAACAAGAATTATGTAAAAGAATTGATGTAAGTCATTGTTTCCAAGAGAAAGGGAGACCGGAGTGTAAAAAAGCGTTGTTTTTGGACGGCAATGAAGAAATGACTGTTTTGCGATTTCTCTTGCTCAGAAAGACTTAGAAAGTTGATAATTGTGGGCAATGTTAGAAATGTCATGAGAAACAAGAATTATGTAAAAGAATTGATGTAAGTCATTGTTTCCAAGAGAAAGGGAGACAGGAGTGTAAAAAAGCGTTGTTTTTGGACGCCAATGAAGAAATGACTGTTTTGCGATTTCTCTTGCTCAGAAAGACTTAGAAAGTTGATAATTGTGGGCAATGTTAGAAATGTCATGAGAAACAAGAATTATGTAAAAGAATTGATGTAAGTCATTGTTTCCAAGAGAAAGGGAGACCGGAGTGTAAAAAAGCGTTGTTTTTGGACGGCAATGAAGAAATTACTATGTTTTGCGATTTCTCCTGCTCAGAAAGACTTAGAAAGTTAATAATTGTGGGCAATGTAAGAAATGTCATGAGAAACAAGAATTATGTAAAAGAATTGATGTAAGTCATTGTTTCCAAGAGAAAGGGAGACCGGAGTGTAAAAAAGCGTTGTTTTTGGACGGCAATGAAGAAATGACTGTTTTGCGATTTCTCTTGCTCAGAAAGACTTAGAAAGTTGATAATTGTGGGCAATGTTAGAAATGTCATGAGAAACAAGAATTATGTAAAAGAATTGATGTATGTCATTGTTTCCAAGAGAAAGGGACACCGGAGTGTAAAAAAGCGTTGCTTTTGGACGGCAATGAAGAAATGACTATTTTGCGATTTCTCTTGCTCAGAAAGACTTAGAAAGTTGATAATTGTGGGCAATGTTAGAAATGTCATGAGAAACAAGAATTATGTAAAAGAATTGATGTAAGTCATTGTTTCCAAGAGAAAGGGAGACAGGAGTGTAAAAAAAGCGTTGTTTTTGGACGGCAATGAAGAAATGACTATGTTTTGCGATTTCTCCTGCTCAGAAAGACTTAGAAAGTTGATAATTGTGGGCAATGTAAGAAATGTCATGAGAAACAAGAATTATGTAAAAGAATTGATGTAAGTCATTGTTTCCAAGAGAAAGGGAGACAGGAGTGTAAAAAAGCGTTGTTTTTGGACGGCAATGAAGAAATGACTATGTTTTGCGATTTCTCCTGCTCAGAAAGACTTAGAAAGTTGATAATTGTGGGCAATGTAAGAAATGTCATGAGAAATAAGAATTATGTAAAAGAATTGATGTAAGTCATTGTTTCCAAGAGAAAGGGAGACAGGAGTGTAAAAAAGCGTTGTTTTTGGACGGCAATGAAGAAATGACTATGTTTTGCGATTTCTCCTGCTCAGAAAGACTTAGAAAGTTGATAATTGTGGGCAATGTTAGAAATGTCATGAGAAACAAGAATTATGTAAAAGAATTGATGTAAGTCATTGTTTCCAAGAGAAAGGGAGACCGGGCTGTAAAAAAGCATTGTTTTTGGACGGCAATTAGGAAAAGACTGTTTTGCGATTTCTCTTGCTCAGAAAGACTTAGAAAGTTGATAATTGTGGGCAATGTTAGAAATGTCATGAGAAACAAGAATTATGTAAAAGAATTGATGTAAGTCATTGTTTCCAAGAGAAAGGGAGACAGGAGTGTAAAAAAGCGTTGTTTTTGGACGGCAATGAAGAAATGACTATGTTTTGCGATTTCTCCTGCTCAGAAAGACTTAGAAAATTGATAATTGTGGGCAATGTAAGAAATGTCATGAGAAACAAGAATTATGTAAAAGAAATGATGTAAGTCATTGTTTCCAAGAGAAAGGGAGACCGGAGTGTAAAAAAGCGTTGTTTTTGGACGGCAATGAAGAAATGACTGTTTTGCGATTTTTCTTGCTCAGAAAGACTTAGAAAGTTGATAATTGTGGGCAATGTTAGAAATGTCATGAGAAACAAGAATTATGTAAAAGAATTGATGTAAGTCATTGTTTCCAAGAGAAAGGGAGACCGGAGTGTAAAAAAGCGTTGTTTTTGAACGCCAATGAAGAAATGACTATGTTTTGCGATTTCTCCTGCTCAGAAAGACTTAGAAAGTTGATAATTGTGGGCAATGTTAGAAATGTCATGAGAAACAAGAATTATGTAAAAGAATTGATGTATGTCATTGTTTCCAAGAGAAAGGGAGACCGGAGTGTAAAAAAGCGTTGTTTTTGGACGGCAATGAAGAAATGACTTTTTTGCGATTTCTCTTGCTCAGAAAGACTTAGAAAGTTGATAATTGTGGGCAATGTTAGAAATGTCATGAGAAACAAGAATTATGTAAAAGAATTGATGTATGTCATTGTTTCCAAGAGAAAGGGAGACCGGAGTGTAAAAAAGCGTTGTTTTTGGACGGCAATGAAGAAATGACTTTTTTGCGATTTCTCTTGCTCAGAAAGACTTAGAAAGTTGATAATTGTGGGCAATGTTAGAAATGTCATGAGAAACAAGAATTATGTTAAAGAATTGATGTAAGTCATTGTTTCCAAGAGAAAGGGAGACAGGAGTGTAAAAAAGCTTTGTTTTTGGACGGCAATGAAGAAATGACTATGTTTTGCGATTTCTCCTGCTCAGAAAGACTTAGAAAGTTGATAATTGTGGGCAATGTTAGAAATGTCATGAGAAACAAGAATTATGTAAAAGAATTGATGTATGTCATTGTTTCCAAGAGAAAGGGAGACCGGAGTGTAAAAAAGCGTTGTTTTTGGACGGCAATGAAGAAATGACTTTTTTGCGATTTCTCTTGCTCAGAAAGACTTAGAAAGTTGATAATTGTGGGCAATGTTAGAAATGTCATGAGAAACAAGAATTATGTAAAAAAATTGATGTAAGTCATTGTTTCCAAGAGAAAGGGAGACAGGAGTGTAAAAAAGCGTTGTTTTTGGACTCCAATGAAGAAATGACTATGTTTTGCGATTTCTCCTGCTCAGAAAGACTTAGAAAGTTGATAATTGTGGGCAATGTAAGAAATGTCATGAGAAACAAGAATTATGTAAAAGAATTGATGTAAGTCATTGTTTCCAAGAGAAAGGGAGACAGGAGTGTAAAAAAGCGTTGTTTTTGGACGCCAATGAAGAAATGACTGTTTTGCGATTTCTCTTGCTCAGAAAGACTTAGAAAGTTGATAATTGTGGGCAATGTTAGAAATGTCATGAGAAACAAGAATTATGTAAAAGAATTGATGTAAGTCATTGTTTCCAAGAGAAAGGGAGACAGGAGTGTAAAAAAGCGTTGTTTTTGGACGCCAATGAAGAAATGACTGTTTTGCGATTTCTCTTGCTCAGAAAGACTTAGAAAGTTGATAATTGTGGGCAATGTTAGAAATGTCATGAGAAACAAGAATTATGTAAAAGAATTGATGTAAGTCATTGTTTCCAAGAGAAAGGGAGACAGGAGTGTAAAAAAGCGTTGTTTTTGGACGGCAATGAAGAAATGACTGTTTTGCGATTTCTCTTGCTCAGAAAGACTTAGAAAGTTGATAATTGTGGGCAATGTTAGAAATGTCATGAGAAACAAGAATTATGTAAAAGAATTGATGTAAGTCATTGTTTCCAAGAGAAAGGGAGACCGGAGTGTAAAAAAGCGTTGTTTTTGGACGCCAATGAAGAAATGACTATGTTTTGCGATTTCTCCTGCTCAGAAAGACTTAGAAAGTTGATAATTGTGGGCAATGTTAGAAATGTCATGAGAAACAAGAATTATGTAAAAGAATTGATGTATGTCATTGTTTCCAAGAGAAAGGGAGACCGGAGTGTAAAAAAGCGTTGTTTTTGGACGGCAATGAAGAAATGACTGTTTTGCGATTTCTCTTGCTCAGAAAGACTTAGAAAGTTGATAATTGTGGGCAATGTTAGAAATGTCATGAGAAACAAGAATTATGTAAAAGAATTCATGTAAGTCATTGTTTCCAAGAGAAAGGGAGACAGGAGTGTAAAAAAGCGTTGTTTTTTGATGGCAATGAAGAAATGACTATGTTTTGCGATTTCTCCTGCTCAGAAAGACTTAGAAAGTTGATAATTGTGGGCAATGTTAGAAATGTCATGAGAAACAAGAATTATGTAAAAGAATTGATGTAAGTCATTGTTTCCAAGAGAAAGGGAGACCGGGGTGTAAAAAAGCATTGTTTTTGGACAGCAATGAAGAAATGACTATGTTTTGCGATTTCTCTTGCTCAGAAAGACTTAGAAAGTTGATAATTGTGGGCAATGTTAGAAATGTCATGAGAAACAAGAATTATGTAAAAGAATTGATGTAAGTCATTGTTTCCAAGAGAAAGGGAGACCGGAGTGTAAAAAAGCGTTGTTTTTGGACGGCAATGAAGAAATGACTGTTTTGCGATTTCTCTTGCTCAGAAAGACTTAGAAAGTTGATAATTGTGGGCAATGTTAGAAATGTCATGAGAAACAAGAATTATGTAAAAGAATTGATGTAAGTCATTGTTTCCAAGAGAAAGGGAGACAGGAGTGTAAAAAAGCGTTGTTTTTGGACGGCAATGAAGAAATGACTGTTTTGCGATTTCTCTTGCTCAGAAAGACTTAGAAAGTTGATAATTGTGGGCAATGTTAGAAATGTCATGAGAAACAAGAATTATGTAAAAGAATTGATGTAAGTCATTGTTTCCAAGAGAAAGGGAGACCGGAGTGTAAAAAAGCGTTGTTTTTGGACGCCAATGAAGAAATGACTATGTTTTGCGATTTCTCCTGCTCAGAAAGACTTAGAAAGTTGATAATTGTGGGCAATGTTAGAAATGTCATGAGAAACAAGAATTATGTAAAAGAATTGATGTATGTCATTGTTTCCAAGAGAAAGGGAGACCGGAGTGTAAAAAAGCGTTGTTTTTGGACGGCAATGAAGAAATGACTGTTTTGCGATTTCTCTTGCTCAGAAAGACTTAGAAAGTTGATAATTGTGGGCAATGTTAGAAATGTCATGAGAAACAAGAATTATGTAAAAGAATTCATGTAAGTCATTGTTTCCAAGAGAAAGGGAGACAGGAGTGTAAAAAAGCGTTGTTTTTTGATGGCAATGAAGAAATGACTATGTTTTGCGATTTCTCCTGCTCAGAAAGACTTAGAAAGTTGATAATTGTGGGCAATGTTAGAAATGTCATGAGAAACAAGAATTATGTAAAAGAATTGATGTAAGTCATTGTTTCCAAGAGAAAGGGAGACCGGGGTGTAAAAAAGCATTGTTTTTGGACAGCAATGAAGAAATGACTATGTTTTGCGATTTCTCTTGCTCAGAAAGACTTAGAAAGTTGATAATTGTGGGCAATGTTAGAAATGTCATGAGAAACAAGAATTATGTAAAAGAATTGATGTAAGTCATTGTTTCCAAGAGAAAGGGAGACCGGAGTGTAAAAAAGCGTTGTTTTTGGACGGCAATGAAGAAATGACTGTTTTGCGATTTCTCTTGCTCAGAAAGACTTAGAAAGTTGATAATTGTGGGCAATGTTAGAAATGTCATGAGAAACAAGAATTATGTAAAAGAATTGATGTTAGTCATTGTTTCCAAGAGAAAGGGAGACAGGAGTGTAAAAAAGCGTTGTTTTTGGACGGCAATGAAGAAATGACTATGTTTTGCGATTTCTCCTGCTCAGAAAGACTTAGAAAGTTGATAATTGTGGGCAATGTAAGAAATGTCATGAGAAATAAGAATTATGTAAAAGAATTGATGTAAGTCATTGTTTCCAAGAGAAAGGGAGACCGGAGTGTAAAAAAGCGTTGTTTTTGAACGCCAATGAAGAAATGACTATGTTTTGCGATTTCTCCTGCTCAGAAAGACTTAGAAAGTTGATAATTGTGGGCAATGTTAGAAATGTCATGAGAAACAAGAATTATGTAAAAGAATTGATGTATGTCATTGTTTCCAAGAGAAAGGGAGACCGGAGTGTAAAAAAGCGTTGTTTTTGGACGGCAATGAAGAAATGACTTTTTTGCGATTTCTCTTGCTCAGAAAGACTTAGAAAGTTGATAATTGTGGGCAATGTTAGAAATGTCATGAGAAACAAGAATTATGTAAAAGAATTGATGTAAGTCATTGTTTCCAAGAGAAAGGGAGACAGGAGTGTAAAAAAGCGTTGTTTTTGGACGGCAATGAAGAAATGACTATGTTTTGCGATTTCTCCTGCTCAGAAAGACTTAGAAAGTTGATAATTGTGGGCAATGTAAGAAATGTCATGAGAAACAAGAATTATGTAAAAGAATTGATGTAAGTCATTGTTTCCAAGAGAAAGGGAGACAGGAGTGTAAAAAAGCGTTGTTTTTGGACGCCAATGAAGAAATGACTGTTTTGCGATTTCTCTTGCTCAGAAAGACTTAGAAAGTTGATAATTGTGGGCAATGTTAGAAATGTCATGAGAAACAAGAATTATGTAAAAGAATTGATGTAAGTCATTGTTTCCAAGAGAAAGGGAGACAGGAGTGTAAAAAAGCGTTGTTTTTGGACGCCAATGAAGAAATGACTGTTTTGCGATTTCTCTTGCTCAGAAAGACTTAGAAAGTTGATAATTGTGGGCAATGTAAGAAATGTCATGAGAAACAAGAATTATGTAAAAGAATTGATGTAAGTCATTGTTTCCAAGAGAAAGGGAGACAGGAGTGTAAAAAAGCGTTGTTTTTGGACGGCAATGAAGAAATGACTATGTTTTGCGATTTCTCCTGCTCAGAAAGACTTAGAAAGTTGATAATTGTGGGCAATGTAAGAAATGTCATGAGAAATAAGAATTATGTAAAAGAATTGATGTAAGTCATTGTTTCCAAGAGAAAGGGAGACAGGAGTGTAAAAAAGCGTTGTTTTTGGACGGCAATGAAGAAATGACTATGTTTTGCGATTTCTCCTGCTCAGAAAGACTTAGAAAGTTGATAATTGTGGGCAATGTTAGAAATGTCATGAGAAACAAGAATTATGTAAAAGAATTGATGTAAGTCATTGTTTCCAAGAGAAAGGGAGACCGGGCTGTAAAAAAGCATTGTTTTTGGACGGCAATGAAGAAATGACTGTTTTGCGATTTCTCTTGCTCAGAAAGACTTAGAAAGTTGATAATTGTGGGCAATGTTAGAAATGTCATGAGAAACAAGAATTATGTAAAAGAATTGATGTAAGTCATTGTTTCCAAGAGAAAGGGAGACAGGAGTGTAAAAAAGCGTTGTTTTTGGACGGCAATGAAGAAATGACTATGTTTTGCGATTTCTCCTGCTCAGAAAGACTTAGAAAATTGATAATTGTGGGCAATGTAAGAAATGTCATGAGAAACAAGAATTATGTAAAAGAAATGATGTAAGTCATTGTTTCCAAGAGAAAGGGAGACAGGAGTGTAAAAAAGCGTTGTTTTTGGACGGCAATGAAGAAATGACTGTTTTGCGATTTTTCTTGCTCAGAAAGACTTAGAAAGTTGATAATTGTGGGCAATGTTAGAAATGTCATGAGAAACAAGAATTATGTAAAAGAATTGATGTAAGTCATTGTTTCCAAGAGAAAGGGAGACCGGAGTGTAAAAAAGCGTTGTTTTTGAACGCCAATGAAGAAATGACTATGTTTTGCGATTTCTCCTGCTCAGAAAGACTTAGAAAGTTGATAATTGTGGGCAATGTTAGAAATGTCATGAGAAACAAGAATTATGTAAAAGAATTGATGTATGTCATTGTTTCCAAGAGAAAGGGAGACCGGAGTGTAAAAAAGCGTTGTTTTTGGACGGCAATGAAGAAATGACTTTTTTGCGATTTCTCTTGCTCAGAAAGACTTAGAAAGTTGATAATTGTGGGCAATGTTAGAAATGTCATGAGAAACAAGAATTATGTAAAAGAATTGATGTATGTCATTGTTTCCAAGAGAAAGGGAGACCGGAGTGTAAAAAAGCGTTGTTTTTGGACGGCAATGAAGAAATGACTTTTTTGCGATTTCTCTTGCTCAGAAAGACTTAGAAAGTTGATAATTGTGGGCAATGTTAGAAATGTCATGAGAAACAAGAATTATGTTAAAGAATTGATGTAAGTCATTGTTTCCAAGAGAAAGGGAGACAGGAGTGTAAAAAAGCGTTGTTTTTGGACGGCAATGAAGAAATGACTATGTTTTGCGATTTCTCCTGCTCAGAAAGACTTAGAAAGTTGATAATTGTGGGCAATGTTAGAAATGTCATGAGAAACAAGAATTATGTAAAAGAATTGATGTAAGTCATTGTTTCCAAGAGAAAGGGAGACCGGAGTGTAAAAAAGCGTTGTTTTTGAACGCCAATGAAGAAATGACTATGTTTTGCGATTTCTCCTGCTCAGAAAGACTTAGAAAGTTGATAATTGTGGGCAATGTTAGAAATGTCATGAGAAACAAGAATTATGTAAAAGAATTGATGTATGTCATTGTTTCCAAGAGAAAGGGAGACCGGAGTGTAAAAAAGCGTTGTTTTTGGACGGCAATGAAGAAATGACTTTTTTACGATTTCTCTTGCTCAGAAAGACTTAGAAAGTTGATAATTGTGGGCAATGTTAGAAATGTCATGAGAAACAAGAATTATGTAAAAGAATTGATGTAAGTCATTGTTTCCAAGAGAAAGGGAGACAGGAGTGTAAAAAAGCGTTGTTTTTGGACGGCAATGAAGAAATGACTATGTTTTGCGATTTCTCCTGCTCAGAAAGACTTAGAAAGTTGATAATTGTGGGCAATGTAAGAAATGTCATGAGAAACAAGAATTATGTAAAAGAATTGATGTAAGTCATTGTTTCCAAGAGAAAGGGAGACAGGAGTGTAAAAAAGCGTTGTTTTTGGACGCCAATGAAGAAATGACTGTTTTGCGATTTCTCTTGCTCAGAAAGACTTAGAAAGTTGATAATTGTGGGCAATGTTAGAAATGTCATGAGAAACAAGAATTATGTAAAAGAATTGATGTAAGTCATTGTTTCCAAGAGAAAGGGAGACAGGAGTGTAAAAAAGCGTTGTTTTTGGACGCCAATGAAGAAATGACTGTTTTGCGATTTCTCTTGCTCAGAAAGACTTAGAAAGTTGATAATTGTGGGCAATGTTAGAAATGTCATGAGAAACAAGAATTATGTAAAAGAATTGATGTAAGTCATTGTTTCCAAGAGAAAGGGAGACAGGAGTGTAAAAAAGCGTTGTTTTTGGACGGCAATGAAGAAATGACTGTTTTGCGATTTCTCTTGCTCAGAAAGACTTAGAAAGTTGATAATTGTGGGCAATGTTAGAAATGTCATGAGAAACAAGAATTATGTAAAAGAATTGATGTAAGTCATTGTTTCCAAGAGAAAGGGAGACCGGAGTGTAAAAAAGCGTTGTTTTTGGACGCCAATGAAGAAATGACTATGTTTTGCGATTTCTCCTGCTCAGAAAGACTTAGAAAGTTGATAATTGTGGGCAATGTTAGAAATGTCATGAGAAACAAGAATTATGTAAAAGAATTGATGTATGTCATTGTTTCCAAGAGAAAGGGAGACTGGAGTGTAAAAAAGCGTTGTTTTTGGACGGCAATGAAGAAATGACTGTTTTGCGATTTCTCTTGCTCAGAAAGACTTAGAAAGTTGATAATTGTGGGCAATGTTAGAAATGTCATGAGAAACAAGAATTATGTAAAAGAATTGATGTAAGTCATTGTTTCCAAGAGAAAGGGAGACAGGAGTGTAAAAAAGCGTTGTTTTTGGACGGCAATGAAGAAATGACTATGTTTTGCGATTTCTCCTGCTCAGAAAGACTTAGAAAGTTGATAATTGTGGGCAATGTAAGAAATGTCATGAGAAACAAGAATTATGTAAAAGAATTCATGTAAGTCATTGTTTCCAAGAGAAAGGGAGACAGGAGTGTAAAAAAGCGTTGTTTTTGGACGCCAATGAAGAAATGACTGTTTTGCGATTTCTCTTGCTCAGAAAGACTTAGAAAGTTGATAATTGTGGGCAATGTTAGAAATGTCATGAGAAACAAGAATTATGTAAAATAATTGATGTAAGTCATTGTTTCCAAGAGAAAGGGAGACAGGAGTGTAAAAAAGCGTTGTTTTTGGACGGCAATGAAGAAATGACTATGTTTTGCGATTTCTCCTGCTCAGAAAGACTTAGAAAGTTGATAATTGTGGGCAATGTTAGAAATGTCATGAGAAACAAGAATTATGTAAAAGAATTGATGTAAGTCATTGTTTCCAAGAGAAAGGGAGACCGGGGTGTAAAAAAGCATTGTTTTTGGACAGCAATGAAGAAATGACTATGTTTTGCGATTTCTCTTGCTCAGAAAGACTTAGAAAGTTGATAATTGTGGGCAATGTTAGAAATGTCATGAGAAACAAGAATTATGTAAAAGAATTGATGTAAGTCATTGTTTCCAAGAGAAAGGGAGACCGGAGTGTAAAAAAGCGTTGTTTTTGGACGCCAATGAAGAAATGACTATGTTTTGCGATTTCTCCTGCTCAGAAAGACTTAGAAAGTTGATAATTGTGGGCAATGTTAGAAATGTCATGAGAAACAAGAATTATGTAAAAGAATTGATGTTAGTCATTGTTTCCAAGAGAAAGGGAGACAGGAGTGTAAAAAAGCGTTGTTTTTGGACGGCAATGAAGAAATGACTATGTTTTGCGATTTCTCCTGCTCAGAAAGACTTAGAAAGTTGATAATTGTGGACAATGTTAGAAATGTCATGAGAAACAAGAATTATGTAAAAGAATTGATGTATGTCATTGTTTCCAAGAGAAAGGGAGACCGGAGTGTAAAAAAGCGTTGTTTTTGGACGGCAATGAAGAAATGACTGTTTTGCGATTTCTCCTGCTCAGAAAGACTTAGAAAGTTGATAATTGTGGGCAATGTTAGAAATGTCATGAGAAACAAGAATTATGTAAAAGAATTGATGTATGTCATTGTTTCCAAGAGAAAGGGAGACCGGAGTGTAAAAAAGCGTTGTTTTTGGACGGCAATGAAGAAATGACTGTTTTGCGATTTCTCTTGCTCAGAAAGACTTAGAAAGTTGATAATTGTGGGCAATGTTAGAAATGTCATGAGAAACAAGACTTATGTAAAAGAATTGATGTAAGTCATTGTTTCCAAGAGAAAGGGAGACCGGAGTGTAAAAAAGCGTTGTTTTTGGACGGCAATGAAGAAATGACTATGTTTTGCGATTTCTCCTGCTCAGAAAGACTTAGAAAGTTGATAATTGTGGGCAATGTAAGAAATGTCATGAGAAACAAGAATTATGTAAAAGAATTGATGTAAGTCATTGTTTCCAAGAGAAAGGGAGACCGGAGTGTAAAAAAGCGTTGTTTTTGGACGGCAATGAAGAAATGACTGTTTTGCAATTTCTCTTGCTCAGAAAGACTTAGAAAGTTGATAATTGTGGGCAATGTTAGAAATGTCATGAGAAACAAGAATTATGTAAAAGAATTGATGTAAGTCATTGTTTCCAAGAGAAAGGGAGACCGGAGTGTAAAAAGCGTTGTTTTTGGACGGCAATGAAGAAATGACTATGTTTTGCGATTTCTCCTGCTCAGAAAGACTTAGAAAGTTGATAATTGTGGGCAATGTAAGAAATGTCATGAGAAACAAGAATTATGTAAAAGAATTGATGTAAGTCATTGTTTCCAAGAGAAAGGGAGACCGGAGTGTAAAAAAGCGTTGTTTTTGGACGGCAATGAAGAAATGACTGTTTTGCGATTTCTCTTGCTCAGAAAGACTTAGAAAGTTGATAATTGTGGGCAATGTTAGAAATGTCATGAGAAACAAGAATTATGTAAAAGAATTGATGTAAGTCATTGTTTCCAAGAGAAAGGGAGACCGGAGTGTAAAAAAGCGTTGTTTTTGGACGCCAATGAAGAAATGACTATGTTTTGCGATTTCTCCTGCTCAGAAAGACTTAGAAAGTTGATAATTGTGGGCAATGTTAGAAATGTCATGAGAAACAAGAATTATGTAAAAGAATTGATGTATGTCATTGTTTCCAAGAGAAAGGGAGACCGGAGTGTAAAAAAGCGTTGTTTTTGGACGGCAATGAAGAAATGACTATGTTTTGCGATTTCTCCTGCTCAGAAAGACTTAGAAAGTTGATAATTGTGGACAATGTTAGAAATGTCATGAGAAACAAGAATTATGTAAAAGAATTGATGTATGTCATTGTTTCCAAGAGAAAGGGAGACCGGAGTGTAAAAAAGCGTTGTTTTTGGACGGCAATGAAGAAATGACTGTTTTGCGATTTCTCTTGCTCAGAAAGACTTAGAAAGTTGATAATTGTGGGCAATGTTAGAAATGTCATGAGAAACAAGAATTATGTAAAAGAATTGATGTAAGTCATTGTTTCCAAGAGAAAGGGAGACCGGAGTGTAAAAAGCGTTGTTTTTGGACGGCAATGAAGAAATGACTATGTTTTGCGATTTCTCCTGCTCAGAAAGACTTAGAAAGTTGATAATTGTGGGCAATGTAAGAAATGTCATGAGAAACAAGAATTATGTAAAAGAATTGATGTAAGTCATTGTTTCCAAGAGAAAGGGAGACCGGAGTGTAAAAAAGCGTTGTTTTTGGACGGCAATGAAGAAATGACTGTTTTGCGATTTCTCTTGCTCAGAAAGACTTAGAAAGTTGATAATTGTGGGCAATGTTAGAAATGTCATGAGAAACAAGAATTATGTAAAAGAATTGATGTATGTCATTGTTTCCAAGAGAAAGGGAGACCGGAGTGTAAAAAAGCGTTGTTTTTGGACGGCAATGAAGAAATGACTGTTTTGCGATTTCTCTTGCTCAGAAAGACTTAGAAAGTTGATAATTGTGGGCAATGTTAGAAATGTCATGAGAAACAAGAATTATGTAAAAGAATTGATGTAAGTCATTGTTTCCAAGAGAAAGGGAGACAGGAGTGTAAAAAAAGCGTTGTTTTTGGACGCCAATGAAGAAATGACTGTTTTGCGATTTCTCTTGCTCAGAAAGACTTAGAAAGTTGATAATTGTGGGCAATGTTAGAAATGTCATGAGAAACAAGAATTATGTAAAAGAATTGATGTAAGTCATTGTTTCCAAGAGAAAGGGAGACAGGAGTGTAAAAAAGCGTTGTTTTTGGACTTCAATGAAGAAATGACTGTTTTGCGATTTCTCTTGCTCAGAAAGACTTAGAAAGTTGATAATTGTGGGCAATGTTAGAAATGTCATGAGAAACAAGAATTATGTAAAAGAATTGATGTAAGTCATTGTTTCCAAGAGAAAGGGAGACCGGAGTGTAAAAAAGCGTTGTTTTTGGACGCCAATGAAGAAATGACTATGTTTTGCGATTTCTCCTGCTCAGAAAGACTTAGAAAGTTGATAATTGTGGGCAATGTTAGAAATGTCATGAGAAACAAGAATTATGTAAAAGAATTGATGTAAGTCATTGTTTCCAAGAGAAAGGGAGACAGGAGTGTAAAAAAGCGTTGTTTTTGGACGGCAATGAAGAAATGACTATGTTTTGCGATTTCTCCTGCTCAGAAAGACTTAGAAAGTTGATAATTGTGGGCAATGTAAGAAATGTCATGAGAAACAAGAATTATGTAAAAGAATTCATGTAAGTCATTGTTTCCAAGAGAAAGGGAGACAGGAGTGTAAAAAAGCGTTGTTTTTGGACGCCAATGAAGAAATGACTGTTTTGCGATTTCTCTTGCTCAGAAAGACTTAGAAAGTTGATAATTGTGGGCAATGTTAGAAATGTCATGAGAAACAAGAATTATGTAAAATAATTGATGTAAGTCATTGTTTCCAAGAGAAAGGGAGACAGGAGTGTAAAAAAGCGTTGTTTTTGGACGGCAATGAAGAAATGACTATGTTTTGCGATTTCTCCTGCTCAGAAAGACTTAGAAAGTTGATAATTGTGGGCAATGTTAGAAATGTCATGAGAAACAAGAATTATGTAAAAGAATTGATGTAAGTCATTGTTTCCAAGAGAAAGGGAGACCGGGGTGTAAAAAAGCATTGTTTTTGGACAGCAATGAAGAAATGACTATGTTTTGCGATTTCTCTTGCTCAGAAAGACTTAGAAAGTTGATAATTGTGGGCAATGTTAGAAATGTCATGAGAAACAAGAATTATGTAAAAGAATTGATGTAAGTCATTGTTTCCAAGAGAAAGGGAGACCGGAGTGTAAAAAAGCGTTGTTTTTGGACGGCAATGAAGAAATGACTGTTTTGCGATTTCTCTTGCTCAGAAAGACTTAGAAAGTTGATAATTGTGGGCAATGTTAGAAATGTCATGAGAAACAAGAATTATGTAAAAGAATTGATGTTAGTCATTGTTTCCAAGAGAAAGGGAGACAGGAGTGTAAAAAAGCGTTGTTTTTGGACGGCAATGAAGAAATGACTATGTTTTGCGATTTCTCCTGCTCAGAAAGACTTAGAAAGTTGATAATTGTGGGCAATGTAAGAAATGTCATGAGAAACAAGAATTATGTAAAAGAATTGATGTAAGTCATTGTTTCCAAGAGAAAGGGAGACCGGAGTGTAAAAAAGCGTTGTTTTTGGACGGCAATGAAGAAATGACTGTTTTGCGATTTCTCTTGCTCAGAAAGACTTAGAAAGTTGATAATTGTGGGCAATGTTAGAAATGTCATGAGAAACAAGAATTATGTAAAAGAATTGATGTAAGTCATTGTTTCCAAGAGAAAGGGAGACCGGAGTGTAAAAAAGCGTTGTTTTTGGACGCCAATGAAGAAATGACTATGTTTTGCGATTTCTCCTGCTCAGAAAGACTTAGAAAGTTGATAATTGTGGGCAATGTTAGAAATGTCATGAGAAACAAGAATTATGTAAAAGAATTGATGTATGTCATTGTTTCCAAGAGAAAGGGAGACCGGAGTGTAAGAAAAGCGTTGTTTTTGGACGGCAATGAAGAAATGACTGTTTTGCGATTTCTCTTGCTCAGAAAGACTTAGAAAGTTGATAATTGTGGGCAATGTTAGAAATGTCATGAGAAACAAGAATTATGTAAAAGAATTGATGTATGTCATTGTTTCCAAGAGAAAGGGAGACCGGAGTGTAAAAAAGCGTTGTTTTTGGACGGCAATGAAGAAATGACTTTTTTGCGATTTCTCTTGCTCAGAAAGACTTAGAAAGTTGATAATTGTGGGCAATGTTAGAAATGTCATGAGAAACAAGAATTATGTAAAAGAATTGATGTAAGTCATTGTTTCCAAGAGAAAGGGAGACAGGAGTGTAAAAAAGCGTTGTTTTTGGACGGCAATGAAGAAATGACTATGTTTTGCAATTTCTCCTGCTCAGAAAGACTTAGAAAGTTGATAATTGTGGGCAATGTTAGAAATGTCATGAGAAACAAGAATTATGTAAAAGAATTGATGTAAGTCATTGTTTCCAAGAGAAAGAGAGACCGGAGTGTAAAAAAGCGTTGTTTTTGAACGCCAATGAAGAAATGACTATGTTTTGCGATTTCTCCTGCTCAGAAAGACTTAGAAAGTTGATAATTGTGGGCAATGTTAGAAATGTCATGAGAAACAAGAATTATGTAAAAGAATTGATGTATGTCATTGTTTCCAAGAGAAAGGGAGACCGGAGTGTAAAAAAGCGTTGTTTTTGGACGGCAATAAAGAAATGACTTTTTTGCGATTTCTCTTGCTCAGAAAGACTTAGAAAGTTGATAATTGTGGGCAATGTTAGAAATGTCATGAGAAACAAGAATTATGTAAAAGAATTGATGTAAGTCATTGTTTCCAAGAGAAAGGGAGACCGGAGTGTAAAAAAGCGTTGTTTTTGGACGGCAATGAAGAAATGACTATGTTTTGCGATTTCTCCTGCTCAGAAAGACTTAGAAAGTTGATAATTGTGGGCAATGTAAGAAATGTCATGAGAAACAAGAATTATGTAAAAGAATTGATGTAAGTCATTGTTTCCAAGAGAAAGGGAGACAGGAGTGTAAAAAAGCGTTGTTTTTGGACGGCAATGAAGAAATGACTGTTTTGCGATTTCTCTTGCTCAGAAAGACTTAGAAAGTTGATAATTGTGGGCAATGTTAGAAATGTCATGAGAAACAAGAATTATGTAAAAGAATTGATGTAAGTCATTGTTTCCAAGAGAAAGGGAGACAGGAGTGTAAAAAAGCGTTGTTTTTGGACGGCAATGAAGAAATGACTGTTTTGCGATTTCTCTTGCTCAGAAAGACTTAGAAAGTTGATAATTGTGGGCAATGTTAGAAATGTCATGAGAAACAAGAATTATGTAAAAGAATTGATGTAAGTCATTGTTTCCAAGAGAAAGGGAGACCGGAGTGTAAAAAAGCGTTGTTTTTGGACGCCAATGAAGAAATGACTATGTTTTGCGATTTCTCCTGCTCAGAAAGACTTAGAAAGTTGATAATTGTGGGCAATGTTAGAAATGTCATGAGAAACAAGAATTATGTAAAAGAATTGATGTAAGTCATTGTTTCCAAGAGAAAGGGAGACAGGAGTGTAAAAAAGCGTTGTTTTTGGACGGCAATGAAGAAATGACTATGTTTTGCGATTTCTCCTGCTCAGAAAGACTTAGAAAGTTGATAATTGTGGGCAATGTAAGAAATGTCATGAGAAACAAGAATTATGTAAAAGAATTCATGTAAGTCATTGTTTCCAAGAGAAAGGGAGACAGGAGTGTAAAAAAGCGTTGTTTTTGGACGCCAATGAAGAAATGACTGTTTTGCGATTTCTCTTGCTCAGAAAGACTTAGAAAGTTGATAATTGTGGGCAATGTTAGAAATGTCATGAGAAACAAGAATTATGTAAAAGAATTGATGTAAGTCATTGTTTCCAAGAGAAAGGGAGACAGGAGTGTAAAAAAGCGTTGTTTTTGGACGGCAATGAAGAAATGACTATGTTTTGCGATTTCTCCTGCTCAGAAAGACTTAGAAAGTTGATAATTGTGGGCAATGTTAGAAATGTCATGAGAAACAAGAATTATGTAAAAGAATTGATGTAAGTCATTGTTTCCAAGAGAAAGGGAGACCGGGGTGTAAAAAAGCATTCTTTTTGGACAGCAATGAAGAAATGACTATGTTTTGCGATTTCTCTTGCTCAGAAAGACTTAGAAAGTTGATAATTGTGGGCAATGTTAGAAATGTCATGAGAAACAAGAATTATGTAAAAGAATTGATGTAAGTCATTGTTTCCAAGAGAAAGGGAGACCGGAGTGTAAAAAAGCGTTGTTTTTGGACGGCAATGAAGAAATGACTGTTTTGCGATTTCTCTTGCTCAGAAAGACTTAGAAAGTTGATAATTGTGGGCAATGTTAGAAATGTCATGAGAAACAAGAATTATGTAAAAGAATTGATGTTAGTCATTGTTTCCAAGAGAAAGGGAGACAGGAGTGTAAAAAAGCGTTGTTTTGGACGGCAATGAAGAAATGACTATGTTTTGCGATTTCTCCTGCTCAGAAAGACTTAGAAAGTTGATAATTGTGGGCAATGTAAGAAATGTCATGAGAAACAAGAATTATGTAAAAGAATTGATGTAAGTCATTGTTTCCAAGAGAAAGGGAGACCGGAGTGTAAAAAAGCGTTGTTTTTGGACGGCAATGAAGAAATGACTGTTTTGCGATTTCTCTTGCTCAGAAAGACTTAGAAAGTTGATAATTGTGGGCAATGTTAGAAATGTCATGAGAAACAAGAATTATGTAAAAGAATTGATGTAAGTCATTGTTTCCAAGAGAAAGGGAGACCGGAGTGTAAAAAAGCGTTGTTTTTGGACGCCAATGAAGAAATGACTATGTTTTGCGATTTCTCCTGCTCAGAAAGACTTAGAAAGTTGATAATTGTGGGCAATGTTAGAAATGTCATGAGAAACAAGAATTATGTAAAAGAATTGATGTATGTCATTGTTTCCAAGAGAAAGGGAGACCGGAGTGTAAAAAAGCGTTGTTTTTGGACGGCAATGAAGAAATGACTGTTTTGCGATTTCTCTTGCTCAGAAAGACTTAGAAAGTTGATAATTGTGGGCAATGTTAGAAATGTCATGAGAAACAAGAATTATGTAAAAGAATTGATGTATGTCATTGTTTCCAAGAGAAAGGGAGACCGGAGTGTAAAAAAGCGTTGTTTTTGGACGGCAATGAAGAAATGACTTTTTTGCGATTTCTCTTGCTCAGAAAGACTTAGAAAGTTGATAATTGTGGGCAATGTTAGAAATGTCATGAGAAACAAGAATTATGTAAAAGAATTGATGTAAGTCATTGTTTCCAAGAGAAAGGGAGACAGGAGTGTAAAAAAGCGTTGTTTTTGGACGGCAATGAAGAAATGACTATGTTTTGCAATTTCTCCTGCTCAGAAAGACTTAGAAAGTTGATAATTGTGGGCAATGTTAGAAATGTCATGAGAAACAAGAATTATGTAAAAGAATTGATGTAAGTCATTGTTTCCAAGAGAAAGAGAGACCGGAGTGTAAAAAAGCGTTGTTTTTGAACGCCAATGAAGAAATGACTATGTTTTGCGATTTCTCCTGCTCAGAAAGACTTAGAAAGTTGATAATTGTGGGCAATGTTAGAAATGTCATGAGAAACAAGAATTATGTAAAAGAATTGATGTATGTCATTGTTTCCAAGAGAAAGGGAGACCGGAGTGTAAAAAAGCGTTGTTTTTGGACGGCAATAAAGAAATGACTTTTTTGCGATTTCTCTTGCTCAGAAAGACTTAGAAAGTTGATAATTGTGGGCAATGTTAGAAATGTCATGAGAAACAAGAATTATGTAAAAGAATTGATGTAAGTCATTGTTTCCAAGAGAAAGGGAGACCGGAGTGTAAAAAAGCGTTGTTTTTGGACGGCAATGAAGAAATGACTATGTTTTGCGATTTCTCCTGCTCAGAAAGACTTAGAAAGTTGATAATTGTGGGCAATGTAAGAAATGTCATGAGAAACAAGAATTATGTAAAAGAATTGATGTAAGTCATTGTTTCCAAGAGAAAGGGAGACAGGAGTGTAAAAAAGCGTTGTTTTTGGACGCCAATGAAGAAATGACTGTTTTGCGATTTCTCTTGCTCAGAAAGACTTAGAAAGTTGATAATTGTGGGCAATGTTAGAAATGTCATGAGAAACAAGAATTATGTAAAAGAATTGATGTAAGTCATTGTTTCCAAGAGAAAGGGAGACCGGAGTGTAAAAAAGCGTTGTTTTTGGACGCCAATGAAGAAATGACTGTTTTGCGATTTCTCTTGCTCAGAAAGACTTAGAAAGTTGATAATTGTGGGCAATGTTAGAAATGTCATGAGAAACAAGAATTATGTAAAAGAATTGATGTATGTCATTGTTTCCAAGAGAAAGGGAGACCGGAGTGTAAAAAAGCGTTGTTTTTGGACGGCAATGAAGAAATGACTTTTTTGCGATTTCTCTTGCTCAGAAAGACTTAGAAAGTTGATAATTGTGGGCAATGTTAGAAATGTCATGAGAAACAAGAATTATGTAAAAGAATTGATGTAAGTCATTGTTTCCAAGAGAAAGAGAGACCGGAGTGTAAAAAAGCGTTGTTTTTGAACGCCAATGAAGAAATGACTATGTTTTGCGATTTCTCCTGCTCAGAAAGACTTAGAAAGTTGATAATTGTGGGCAATGTTAGAAATGTCATGAGAAACAAGAATTATGTAAAAGAATTGATGTATGTCATTGTTTCCAAGAGAAAGGGAGACCGGAGTGTAAAAAAGCGTTGTTTTTGGACGGCAATAAAGAAATGACTTTTTTGCGATTTCTCTTGCTCAGAAAGACTTAGAAAGTTGATAATTGTGGGCAATGTTAGAAATGTCATGAGAAACAAGAATTATGTAAAAGAATTGATGTAAGTCATTGTTTCCAAGAGAAAGGGAGACCGGAGTGTAAAAAAGCGTTGTTTTTGGACGGCAATGAAGAAATGACTATGTTTTGCAATTTCTCCTGCTCAGAAAGACTTAGAAAGTTGATAATTGTGGGCAATGTTAGAAATGTCATGAGAAACAAGAATTATGTAAAAGAATTGATGTAAGTCATTGTTTCCAAGAGAAAGAGAGACCGGAGTGTAAAAAAGCGTTGTTTTTGAACGCCAATGAAGAAATGACTATGTTTTGCGATTTCTCCTGCTCAGAAAGACTTAGAAAGTTGATAATTGTGGCAATGTTAGAAATGTCATGAGAAACAAGAATTATGTAAAAGAATTGATGTATGTCATTGTTTCCAAGAGAAAGGGAGACCGGAGTGTAAAAAAGCGTTGTTTTTGGACGGCAATAAAGAAATGACTTTTTTGCGATTTCTCTTGCTCAGAAAGACTTAGAAAGTTGATAATTGTGGGCAATGTTAGAAATGTCATGAGAAACAAGAATTATGTAAAAGAATTGATGTAAGTCATTGTTTCCAAGAGAAAGGGAGACCGGAGTGTAAAAAAGCGTTGTTTTTGGACGGCAATGAAGAAATGACTATGTTTTGCGATTTCTCCTGCTCAGAAAGACTTAGAAAGTTGATAATTGTGGGCAATGTAAGAAATGTCATGAGAAACAAGAATTATGTAAAAGAATTGATGTAAGTCATTGTTTCCAAGAGAAAGGGAGACAGGAGTGTAAAAAAGCGTTGTTTTTGGACGCCAATGAAGAAATGACTGTTTTGCGATTTCTCTTGCTCAGAAAGACTTAGAAAGTTGATAATTGTGGGCAATGTTAGAAATGTCATGAGAAACAAGAATTATGTAAAAGAATTGATGTAAGTCATTGTTTCCAAGAGAAAGGGAGACCGGAGTGTAAAAAAGCGTTGTTTTTGGACGCCAATGAAGAAATGACTGTTTTGCGATTTCTCTTGCTCAGAAAGACTTAGAAAGTTGATAATTGTGGGCAATGTTAGAAATGTCATGAGAAACAAGAATTATGTAAAAGAATTGATGTATGTCATTGTTTCCAAGAGAAAGGGAGACCGGAG
The DNA here is from genome assembly GCF_038048845.1 of Mixophyes fleayi. Classification (NCBI taxonomy): domain Eukaryota; kingdom Metazoa; phylum Chordata; class Amphibia; order Anura; family Limnodynastidae; genus Mixophyes; species Mixophyes fleayi. The sequence goes on along the minus strand of NW_027446846.1, from coordinate 4,529 downwards.
TGTAAAAAAGCGTTGTTTTTGGACGGCAATGAAGAAATGACTTTTTTGCGATTTCTCTTGCTCAGAAAGACTTAGAAAGTTGATAATTGTGGGCAATGTTAGAAATGTCATGAGAAACAAGAATTATGTAAAAGAATTGATGTAAGTCATTGTTTCCAAGAGAAAGGGAGACAGGAGTGTAAAAAAGCGTTGTTTTTGGACGGCAATGAAGAAATGACTATGTTTTGCAATTTCTCCTGCTCAGAAAGACTTAGAAAGTTGATAATTGTGGGCAATGTTAGAAATGTCATGAGAAACAAGAATTATGTAAAAGAATTGATGTAAGTCATTGTTTCCAAGAGAAAGAGAGACCGGAGTGTAAAAAAGCGTTGTTTTTGAACGCCAATGAAGAAATGACTATGTTTTGCGATTTCTCCTGCTCAGAAAGACTTAGAAAGTTGATAATTGTGGGCAATGTTAGAAATGTCATGAGAAACAAGAATTATGTAAAAGAATTGATGTATGTCATTGTTTCCAAGAGAAAGGGAGACCGGAGTGTAAAAAAGCGTTGTTTTTGGACGGCAATGAAGAAATGACTTTTTTGCGATTTCTCTTGCTCAGAAAGACTTAGAAAGTTGATAATTGTGGGCAATGTTAGAAATGTCATGAGAAACAAGAATTATGTAAAAGAATTGATGTAAGTCATTGTTTCCAAGAGAAAGGGAGACCGGAGTGTAAAAAAGCGTTGTTTTTGGACGGCAATGAAGAAATGACTATGTTTTGCGATTTCTCCTGCTCAGAAAGACTTAGAAAGTTGATAATTGTGGGCAATGTAAGAAATGTCATGAGAAACAAGAATTATGTAAAAGAATTGATGTAAGTCATTGTTTCCAAGAGAAAGGGAGACAGGAGTGTAAAAAAGCGTTGTTTTTGGACGCCAATGAAGAAATGACTGTTTTGCGATTTCTCTTGCTCAGAAAGACTTAGAAAGTTGATAATTGTGGGCAATGTTAGAAATGTCATGAGAAACAAGAATTATGTAAAAGAATTGATGTAAGTCATTGTTTCCAAGAGAAAGGGAGACCGGAGTGTAAAAAAGCGTTGTTTTTGGACGCCAATGAAGAAATGACTATGTTTTGCGATTTCTCCTGCTCAGAAAGACTTAGAAAGTTGATAATTGTGGGCAATGTTAGAAATGTCATGAGAAACAAGAATTATGTAAAAGAATTGATGTATGTCATTGTTTCCAAGAGAAAGGGAGACCGGAGTGTAAAAAAGCGTTGTTTTTGGACGGCAATGAAGAAATGACTGTTTTGCGATTTCTCTTGCTCAGAAAGACTTAGAAAGTTGATAATTGTGGGCAATGTTAGAAATGTCATGAGAAACAAGAATTATGTAAAAGAATTGATGTAAGTCATTGTTTCCAAGAGAAAGGGAGACAGGAGTGTAAAAAAGCGTTGTTTTTGGACGCCAATGAAGAAATGACTGTTTTGCGATTTCTCTTGCTCAGAAAGACTTAGAAAGTTGATAATTGTGGGCAATGTTAGAAATGTCATGAGAAACAAGAATTATGTAAAATAATTGATGTAAGTCATTGTTTCCAAGAGAAAGGGAGACAGGAGTGTAAAAAAGCGTTGTTTTTGGACGGCAATGAAGAAATGACTATGTTTTGCGATTTCTCCTGCTCAGAAAGACTTAGAAAGTTGATAATTGTGGGCAATGTTAGAAATGTCATGAGAAACAAGAATTATGTAAAAGAATTGATGTAAGTCATTGTTTCCAAGAGAAAGGGAGACCGGGGTGTAAAAAAGCATTGTTTTTGGACAGCAATGAAGAAATGACTATGTTTTGCGATTTCTCTTGCTCAGAAAGACTTAGAAAGTTGATAATTGTGGGCAATGTTAGAAATGTCATGAGAAACAAGAATTATGTAAAAGAATTGATGTAAGTCATTGTTTCCAAGAGAAAGGGAGACCGGAGTGTAAAAAAGCGTTGTTTTTGGACGGCAATGAAGAAATGACTGTTTTGCGATTTCTCTTGCTCAGAAAGACTTAGAAAGTTGATAATTGTGGGCAATGTTAGAAATGTCATGAGAAACAAGAATTATGTAAAAGAATTGATGTTAGTCATTGTTTCCAAGAGAAAGGGAGACAGGAGTGTAAAAAAAGCGTTGTTTTTGGACGGCAATGAAGAAATGACTATGTTTTGCGATTTCTCCTGCTCAGAAAGACTTAGAAAGTTGATAATTGTGGGCAATGTAAGAAATGGTCATGAGAAACAAGAATTATGTAAAAGAATTGATGTAAGTCATTGTTTCCAAGAGAAAGGGAGACCGGAGTGTAAAAAAGCGTTGTTTTTGGACGGCAATGAAGAAATGACTGTTTTGCGATTTCTCTTGCTCAGAAAGACTTAGAAAGTTGATAATTGTGGGCAATGTTAGAAATGTCATGAGAAACAAGAATTATGTAAAAGAATTGATGTAAGTCATTGTTTCCAAGAGAAAGGGAGACCGGAGTGTAAAAAAGCGTTGTTTTTGGACGCCAATGAAGAAATGACTATGTTTTGCGATTTCTCCTGCTCAGAAAGACTTAGAAAGTTGATAATTGTGGGCAATGTTAGAAATGTCATGAGAAACAAGAATTATGTAAAAGAATTGATGTATGTCATTGTTTCCAAGAGAAAGGGAGACCGGAGTGTAAAAAAGCGTTGTTTTTGGACGGCAATGAAGAAATGACTGTTTTGCGATTTCTCTTGCTCAGAAAGACTTAGAAAGTTGATAATTGTGGGCAATGTTAGAAATGTCATGAGAAACAAGAATTATGTAAAAGAATTGATGTAAGTCATTGTTTCCAAGAGAAAGGGAGACCGGAGTGTAAAAAAGCGTTGTTTTTGGACGGCAATGAAGAAATGACTGTTTTGCAATTTCTCTTGCTCAGAAAGACTTAGAAAGTTGATAATTGTGGGCAATGTTAGAAATGTCATGAGAAACAAGAATTATGTAAAAGAATTGATGTAAGTCATTGTTTCCAAGAGAAAGGGAGACCGGAGTGTAAAAAAGCGTTGTTTTTGGACGGCAATGAAGAAATGACTGTTTTGCGATTTCTCTTGCTCAGAAAGACTTAGAAAGTTGATAATTGTGGGCAATGTTAGAAATGTCATGAGAAACAAGAATTATGTAAAAGAATTGATGTATGTCATTGTTTCCAAGAGAAAGGGAGACCGGAGTGTAAAAAAGCGTTGTTTTTGGACGGCAATGAAGAAATGACTGTTTTGCGATTTCTCTTGCTCAGAAAGACTTAGAAAGTTGATAATTGTGGGCAATGTTAGAAATGTCATGAGAAACAAGAATTATGTAAAAGAATTGATGTAAGTCATTGTTTCCAAGAGAAAGGGAGACCGGAGTGTAAAAAAGCGTTGTTTTTGGACGCCAATGAAGAAATGACTATGTTTTGCGATTTCTCCTGCTCAGAAAGACTTAGAAAGTTGATAATTGTGGGCAATGTTAGAAATGTCATGAGAAACAAGAATTATGCAAAAGAATTTATGTATGTCATTGTTTCCAAGAGAAAGGGAGACCGGAGTGTAAAAAAGCGTTGTTTTTGGACGGCAATGAAGAAATGACTATGTTTTGCGATTTCTCCTGCTCAGAAAGACTTAGAAAGTTGATAATTGTGGACAATGTTAGAAATGTCATGAGAAACAAGAATTATGTAAAAGGATTGATGTAAGTCATTGTTTCCAAGAGAAAGGGAGACTGGAGTGTAAAAAAGCGTTGTTTTGGACGGCAATGAAGAAATGACTATGTTTTGCGATTTCTCCTGCTCAGAAAGACTTAGAAAGTTGATAATTGTGGGCAATGTTAGAAATGTCATGAGAAACAAGAATTATGTAAAAGGATTGATGTAAGTCATTGTTTCCAGGAGAAAGGGAGACTGGAGTGTAAAAAAGCGTTGTTTTTGGACTGCAATGAAGAAATGACTATGTTTTGCGATTTCTCCTGCTCAGAAAGACTTAGAAAGTTGATATTTGTGGGCAATGTTAGAAATGTCAGGAGAAACAAGAATTATGTAAAAGGATTGATGTAAGTCATTGTTTCCAGGAGAAAGGGAGACTGGACTGTAAAAAAGCGTTGTTTTTGGACTGCAATGAAGAAATGACTATGTTTTGCGATTTCTCCTGCTCAGAAAGACTTATAAAGTTGATATTTGTGGGCAATGTTAGAAATGTCAGGAGAAACAAGGATTATGTAAAAGGATTGATGTAAGTCATTGTTTCCAAGAGAAAGGGAGACAGGAGTGTAAAAAAGCGTTGTTTTTGGACGGCAATGAAGAAATGACTGTTTTGCGATTTCTCTTGCTCAGAAAGACTTAGAAAGTTGATAATTGTGGGCAATGTTAGAAATGTCATGAGAAACAAGACTTATGTAAAAGAATTGATGTAAGTCATTGTTTCCAAGAGAAAGGGAGACCGGAGTGTAAAAAAGCGTTGTTTTTGGACGGCAATGAAGAAATGACTATGTTTTGCGATTTCTCCTGCTCAGAAAGACTTAA